>NC_085860.1:47786702-47824202 GCF_034702125.1 Engraulis encrasicolus | reverse complement strand
GTATTCCGTATCCCCCTAATGCACGCCGTACCATCTGAGGCATGCTGTCATATCGTTGAAAGGTTAACCCTTTATAGGGCAAGTGACTATATTTGATCAGTTCCGATTGCTTGCACACCTATCACAAATGCCCATGCCATGCCTCTCTACAAGGGTGTACACCCAAGAGGGTTATATCAAAAGAATCAAGAGAAATCAGGCAGATGGTGACATCTTGACATTTGACCAATCAGCAGTGGCCTGGAGCCTGTCAAACTTTTTTTTTCACTCTGGAGCTGAAATTTGGTTGCCCTATAAAGGGTTAATTACCATAGTAGGCTACTACTCTACTATGAGATAACACAGGACCTTTAGTGATGCATTACAACGTCATTGCCTTTCTGGTAACAACAAATTTATAATGCTGTGTTAACAGGTTAAGTTGTCATGCGTTTTTGTTGTCCAGTCAGTGAGAGCCCGTTTTGATTTTAAATTCTGTTTTGTACATACCGGTACTGCAATGCATAAAAAAAGAAATCAAGTGTTTTTTTTATCATATCACCCAGTCTTAGAGGAGATGACGGAACACTCGAAGTGCACAAAATGGGAATTGGGCAGCCAGGCAGCTAGAGAGTGATATTTGCATAGAGGTTTAGAAGTGTTTTAGTTGACTGAAGTAATGAGATCCCTGAGAGTGGTGAAGACAGTCTGCTGAACTTTGGAGTGCACTCACATAGCTGTCAAACAGGTGCTGGATTTATTAGCCAAAGGTGTTTGAGAGAGAGATTTGAGTATTTTCTTACATCTGTCAAAACATGTTCAGTGGGCTTCAGTTGGCAGGGTGTAGCTTTCACATTTTTAGGGGCCATTCGTGACAATCTCATGGTAATGGTATAATTTATAGGCTGTAGTCTCAGCTCTGTCTGTCTATCTCTCAATCCATCTCTATCACTCTTTCATTTCTGTTGTCCTCTGTCTCCCACTCTCTCATCACATTCTTCGGGCACAGCTGACAGAGTGGCTGGTTTTGGTCTTTTTTCCCCCCATTGCACACATGTCCTCTCTTCCCACTCCACCCCCTAACACACACATGCTTGAACCATCCTCTTACTGCCACTGATCCCTCTCATCCACCCTAGCAGGGCAGCGGTCTTGGCTCCACCCCCCACAAACATGTGCTCTCTCTCCCAAACGCTGTCAGAGGACAATCTCCCATCATCTGAAAGGCCAACCAAATCAGCCTTCCTCCTCAGCCTCATGCTCACCTCCCGCACTTTACCCCACCCCTGTTGCATACTCCACCTTTGCCTCTCATTGGTTATTCATCCCAACTCCATTCTACGTAACTTTATGCACTTTAATCCCATCCCCAATGCACAGATTACATATGAAAATAGAATTGTAGAGAAAAACATACAAAGAAGAAGTCAATGATATTTAACCAGTTAAAGTAACAATTTCACAGTCTGACCTGCTTTACAGTGTTTATCTACCGGTAGTATGGGACAGTAAAAACACATTCTTCAATCCCGCGAATGATTGCATTACATGGACCAGTTGACAGAGTGGCTAGATTTTTTTTGCTCTCATCCTCACAAGGTCTCTCTCTCTCTCTCTCTCTCTCTCTCTCTCTCTCTCTCTCTCTCTCTCTCTCTCTCTCTCTCTCTCTTCCCCCTCTCCCCCCTCTCCTCCTCTCCTCCTCCTCCTCCTCCAGGTGAGCACTGTGAGGTGAGTGCCCGCTCAGGCCGCTGTGTGCCAGGCGTGTGTAAGAATGGCGGGCGCTGCGTGGACCTGCTGGTGGGGGGCTTCATGTGCCAGTGTCCCGATGGCGAGTATGAGAAGCCCTACTGTGAGATGAGCACCCGCAGCTTCCCCGGACACTCCTTTGTCACCTTCAGAGGACTCAAGCAGAGATTCCACTTCACCGTCTCTCTCATGTGAGTTCACTCACCCTACCTGCCTGCCTGTCTACCTGTTTCTTTGTTACCATAGTACCGGTACTCTCACTCACTCTCTCTCTCTCTCTCTCTCTCTCTCTCTCTCTCTCTCTCTCTCTCTCTCTCTCTCTCTTTCTCTCTCTCTCTCTCTCTCTCTCTCTCTCTCTCTCTCTCTCTCTCTCTCTATCTCGTGTGTGTGTACACCTGTATGTGTAGTCATGTACCTCCCTGCCTTGTTCCACTTCTCTGGCTCTCTCATTCAAGCCAGATAAACCTACTTACCTACCTGCTTGTCTGTTATTTGTAGGTTGAGTGTCTGTCATGTGAGTCAGCTAAACCCACCTACCTGCCTGACTTTCTTTGTAGCCTTAGTGCACTAGTTTTAGGGTTAGTGTCTCAGGTGAGTCACCTCATCTTCCAACCTGCGTGTTGTTTCTTGTTTTTTTTTCTAGCCTCTTAACGCACCCATTCCACCTCTGGAACATTTCACTGTTAAAAACATTTTTGACAGCGTTACTATGATATTGCAGAGATTCTGTACTCATTACACCTTGGTCATAGCTGTTCTGGCTCTGACTTATAATAATACAGGCCATGTCTTTAGGGGTTAGCCTCATACAGTAAGTTACCTGTTCACCGTCTTATCAACTTTCTCCCCCAAGATGTCTTGCCAAGATCCTGTACCGTGATAAGGCAATGATTTGGGATAGCTGTGGTCATAAATAGATGGAGGATAGCGAGCTGCAGGTTTCTTCTGGATGGTACGACATGTTGAGGCACATGCAGTGCCTTTGGAGGAATCATCTTACTCATCTCTCCCTACATGCGGTGCATAGTCCTGCCGGTGTGAGTAACCTCCCAGTAATGCAGGGGAGGACAGATCTGTCCAGTGGACCAGAACACAGGTGACCTATAAAAAAGTATTTGCAGTCATCCAGTGATTTTTTTAACAATACGTATCAGTTTCAGATTTGGCAAAATGTCCTGAGAAAAAACTATAATGCTGAAAACACAAAGGAAGGGTTCTGTTTTCCCTGTTGAGTTAAAAAGGTGTTGCGATACTGCAGGACAGTGGTTTTCACCCACCGAGGGTACGTGTAGGAGGGAAACTCTGCTATAGGGTACACTGTATTCCCTCATTGCCTAATACTTATACAGTATACATACTGTACATTATTATATATGAAAGAGATGTTTTTGCCGTATTTCATACCACATATGGAGTTTATGTTATGTGAACATTCTTAGGAATTTTAGGTGTCCAGACAGATTTATCCCATGTGCAACACATCATAAGTCAGACATATATAGGCTATGATCTGTCTGAGAGATCTCGCCAAGAGATACCACAGCTCAATTGACGCAGGTGCTCATAAATCCTTGCATAGCACGGCTGGGGTCTGAGTAACGCAGGGAAGATGGAGAGGGACAGGCAGAGGGAGGGGTTGGTATCCTGCCCACACATGCATGTACACTTGCGTCACGTTCATTTTTGGCTGTGAATGTTTAATCCATTCATCACTATTTATCAAATACACCAGTAGGCTATGTACTGAAGTGTGTCTGATTTTGCATACTATTTCAAATGGTAAATTCACCTGTAATTCACTTGACCACATGGAAAGGTGATCTGCTGGCCCTTAATATTATAACGAGAAATGATCAGTAGTTTCCAAAATGTGACGATGTGAGGGCCTTGGCATTGCCCTAATGCCTTGTGTCTAGGCCTGCTTAGAGATAAAATGTGAATGATCAGATTTAAACCAGTAAAAGTCCTGACGTGGTCCTCCAGGGCACACACTTGCTAGCAAACATGAAAACAGGAAGTGACATGTGGTGCTAGAACACAGCCGGTCTGCCGGCGTTTGGACTTTTGTGTGCCGGCCGCCACTGTTTCCTGTGGATGAGCCCCTGGGCCATATGGACACTGACACCTCGCTCCAACTCAACTCCCCTGTGTGTGTGTGTGTGTGTGTGTGTGCGCGCGTGTGTGTGCGTGTGCGTGTGCGTGTGCGTGTGCGTGTGCGTGTGCGTGTGCGTGTGTGTGTGTGTGTGTGTGTGTGGGTGCGTCTGTGCGTGTGTGTGTGTGTATGTGTGTGTGTATGTGCGTGCGTGCGTGTGGGTGCGTGCATGTGTGTGTGTGTGTGTGTGTGTGTGTGTGTGTGTGTGCGTGCGTGCGTGCGTGCGCTGGTGTTTGTGTGCGTGTGTGCGTGTACGTGTGCTGGTGTTTGTGTGTGTGTGTGCGTACGGTATGTTACATGTGCACATGTGTGCCACATGGACAACTGGGAATTAACAATTTGCCAAACATCAGCACACAAATTTCCTCCCTTCAACCCAAAAAAATCTGTTCCGAGCCTCTCCTCATCCTGCCCTCTCCTCTCATCCTGTCGATCTGTCCATCCTCACTCTCTGCTTCCGTCACTTCCCCATTCCGATCTTCCCTCTCTTTTTCCCGACCTTCCCAATCTGTCTCTCCTTTCCTCCAGTCGTCTCATGGTCTCATCCCACATTCACCACATTCCGGCATTCCTTTAGCTTTCCTTAGAGAGTGCGATTACTGGAATATGGCATAGTCAGTGAATAGTGAGTGGGGCATCTGACCTCTCCTCTCCCCTTGACTCAAGGTTCACCACTAGACAGAGGGCATTCCTTGAACTCTCCTTAGAGAGCGATCTAGAGAGCGGTCTAGATTGGTGAATAGTGAGGTCTTTGACCAGTGGTTCTTAACTTTTTTTTCCTTCAAGCACCCCCTTACATGTGCCCAAGACAAGCCGCGCACCCCCAACACAAACTTCTGTGTGTGAACAAGCACTAAAAATGATTTAAGAGATGAGGCTTCCTGTTTGAGACATTTAGCCATACCTCAATTCCTTTGCATAGGGACCAGAACATGTTTTAATTTGGTTTTGATTTTGCCCAATTATAATGTTCCCAAGCAAAATTTTGGTCACAACCTCAACACAAACACAATTCCGTGCACCCCCTGAAATCTCTGGCGCACCCCCAGGGGGTGCCCGCACCCCAGGTTAAGAACCACTGTCTTAGACCTTTCCTGTCCTCCTCCTGCATGCAGGTTCACCGCCAGAGAACAGAGGTCTGGAATAAGGAATATATAACAGTAATGCTTCTTGACCTCTCCTCCTCCTCCTCCTCCTCCTCCTCCTCCTCTTCCTCCTCCTCCCCTCCCTCCTCCTCCTCCTCCTCTTCCTCCTCCTCCTCCTCCTCCTGCTCCTCTTCCTCCTCCCTCCTGCAGGTTCGCCACCAGAGAGAGGAACGCACTGCTGCTCTACAATGGCCGCTTCAACGAGAAGCACGACTTCATCGCCCTGGAGATCTCCGATGAGCAGATCCAGCTGACGTTCTCGGCAGGTGAGCATAGGGAGGAAAGAGGGAGGGAGAGGGAGGAAGAGGGGGAGGGAGAGCGGGAGGAAGAGGGGGAAGAGAGAGCAGGAGTGAGTGAGGGTGGTGGTCTGGATTTAGGGGTCAGTTTATGTAACTCAACCACAGGATTACTCCTGTCTCACCCCTGACACTGCACATGATACTGTTACTGGGGGCGGTGTAGCGGAGGTGTTTGTTACTTAAATATAGCATACGTTGGATGGACATACCACTGCTTTCTGGCACGGGAAGATAAGAGGGCAAAGCAACACAAAAGTTGTGTTGGAAGTTGCTGTGTGTGTGTGTGTGTGTGTGTGTGTGTGTGTGTGTGTGTCTGTCTGTCTGTCTGTCTGTCTGTCTGTCTGTCTGTCTGTCTGTCTGTCCGTCCGTCTGTCCGTCTGTGCTTTTGTGTGGACAGTATGTCTGTGTCTGTATGTAGGCTACAGTATGTCTGGGAGAAATGGGGGGTTTGCCGGGAGTGATGACTGAAAGCAGGTCTGAATGAGGGGGGCGAAGGCCTCAATGACGGGGTTGTTAAATGCACTGGCGGAGGAAGCAGCTGGCCAAAGAGCAGTGGACCACACTTCCTTTATCTACCTGTCTACTTGTTGTTGTAACCTTCCCTCTCTCCCTGACCCTGGGCTAGTGCCCAAAACACTGTGCCAGCCACGCTGCTCTTTAGGCCTGTCAGGAAAAGCGCCTTGAACCATTTTCCCTAGAGAGGGAGGGGGGTTGTTGGCTCAGAGTATGGACTTGGGGGGTGGGGATGACAGTGCTAGAGTTCCATGATGTACATTTAAAAGCACTTTAAATGGCTTAATGGAGCAGACAAATTCATCACCACTTGATGTTATTGTTACCGATCTCTCTCTTGGCACCATATGTTTTTTTTTTTCTTTTAAACATCCCCAATGCTCCAAAGCGTCGTTATTGATTAATTTTTCTGATGCTTTGAAATGATGCTTTGTTCTCAGTGTGTGATACTTGTATGTTGTTTCAAAGTTGTTTGACAGTGATGTCAGTGAGACAACAGCTGAGTGACAGTATTTAGTTTATTGCATATTTTTGTGTAGTACTTCTATCTATAAATCAAGAGGTATACTGTAAATTGGTGTTTTTTTAGTGTTTGGGGCAAAGTGGTGCTTTACCACTTCAAAGTTCAGGGCCGGCACACAAAAGATATACAGTGAAAATTCCATGTCTACTGTAGTCTACATTGTCTTGTCAGCTGCTTCACTCGTCGTGTAAAAAGGACAACCATTTTAAATCAGTCAACGGTGAAGGTCATTCTGAGAGCTGGAAAACAGTGCGACAACAAGAAAGGGAGGGCATTTTTAGGCTCCATGCCGGAGAAATCATTAAACTCCCCAGCCTCCCCTGAGAGTAATCCCATTGTCCATTGAAGAAGAGGAATTTTAATAAAAAAGGAGAGATAATAGCTTCACTCGCTAAGGTCGAGGGTCGGTTGCCCATCTCATGGCTTGATAATTGTTGTCGGGTTAGAAAAGCAAACAGGCGCTTCAAATTGGTGTCTGTGTGTCAGGGCTCAGTGAGCATGCTCACTCACACAGAGCCGTCCCACACACCAATCATTAACCTCAATCATGCCTGGGAGTTTGGTTTTGGTGTCCAAATATCAGGAAGGGCTACCACCTAATGAAATACTCCTTGTTTACAGATTCAATTACTGTTTTTACTCACTTTCACACAAATATGCTCAAATAATTTTTAAACGATCACTTGCAATAACTTTTCTCAGGAGTTCTACCTCATCTTTGTATGTGCAGGGGGTGCCCCGTGGCTGCTCACATAGACAATGTCTCTTTTAAGCGTTTCACTTTGACTTTGACTAGAATACTTTATAATATAAGATTAGTTACTATATCCACTTACTCACTATATCTGTAACCATAATTATATGTCCCCAGATTATGTTACATTACATTTGCTTTGTTTTATCGTTTCAGTTCATAGAAAGATTTTTCAGGTGTACAAATGAAGAGTTCAGATGCAAACCCCCTTACTCTATTTCTGAAGACCTGCACTTCTATATTTTTAGAGAACCCGGTTGTTGGTTTGGTTTACATTCATGTACTTGATAATACATATAAATAGTTATATTACATAAATAAAATAAAAAAATATGCAATTTTGATAGCTTTTTATTAAATAAAAATGAATTAAGATTAATTTCTGAAAAGGCACTTTTCAGAAGGGGGTTTTGCATCTGAACTCTTCAAATATTCATTTCGCCTATGTATTCAGACTTACAGTACATTCAGTAATGCAGATGCCCTCTTTAGTACTGGATGTCCATGACTGTTGCACATGGTATCAAAGGAGAATATACTGCACGTGTTGTATGTTCTACCTGGGGAAACCAATACGGCATTTGCTCATTTTGTTTACGTGTCCAGACTTAAGGCACCAATTATTTGAATGTTCTGGACTAATTTCACACAACGATGTAGTTTTTTTACCTGATGACGGAAATTTTGTGAAATACATTAAAGCGAAATGGTCATTGCAGGAGTTTATGGTTTTCCAGGACCATATTCATCAAATGAACAAATGTAATAAGCTAATGCCATTGTTTTATCATTGTTATGTTTTTATCAGGGGAAAGCAAGACGACGGTGTCTCCATTCATCCCCGGCGGGGTGAGCGATGGCCAGTGGCACGAGGTCCAGGTGCACTACTACAACAAGGTACACCAGCCGTCACAATAGTCACTCATGTCGTCCGGGTAACAAGGTTCACGTACAGCAGCCGTCACAATAGTCACTCATGTCTCCCGGGTAACAAGGTACACGTACACCAGTCATCACTGTAGTCATTCATGTGTCCTGGGTCCGTGCTCTTTGTCAGTTAGACAGAGAGCGGTTTGTTGAGCAGGGCAGACGGTAGATGGTCTATCTGTGTACAGCACAGGACGTCAATTGGTGATAAGGCCCTAAACATCCATCATTAAAGTATAGGATTTGTCAAAGGTGAGGGACGGTGCAAGAGGGGGTTTAAAGACTTATTTACAAGAGATCTATGGAGGTTGGGACACAATGACTGAATGACTGCTCTCCACTGCCCTCTCCAGTGACTGCGGTAGCCTGAGCATGGCTCAGTACCCATGCACTGCTCTCCTGCTCACATATGTGATTGGTTAACCCCTTTGCGTAGAACCTGTTTTATAACCTTACTGTCACCAAAATTGTAATGACCAAGTCTTAATCTGTTACTTGATGTTATAGCAATGTTGTTATGATGTAGTTGCGTCTTTGTAGCAATGAGTGAATGGGCCAGTCGGTGGGACCATCTGTACAAAGAGGATACACAAAAATGCAAATTTGTTGTGTTCATTTTTGCAGAGTGTACTGTTATCGCGACAACATGGGTATGAGAACAGGTGGATCACAACACCAAAGTGCTGATACCGATACTAATACTGCAGCCACTTTGAAAGCGGTGGTCTGCAAAAAATAATCCTCACATAGAGTATTGCCTCAAAAGATAACTCTCAAGTATGATTTTGTAAGGCACACTCATTTGGACTGCTAAGCCATCACAGTGTTTCCACTTAGAAGGGATTTTATTTTGCTTTGATCGTGCTCCGTTCTTCTAAAGTAGAAAAGATGTACTGTACTTCTTTTTACATAAGCGGGATCATCTCACCTTTCATATCTTCAGGGAATGCATTTCACCATTTGTGTGCCTTGATGATTCATGTTGTGAAAGGCCCGGAACAACGCTAGTTTCATCTTACGTGTAACCTTAAGGTATCTCGCTTGTTTATTTTATTCTTTGTGCGCTCATTTTGTACTCCCACGTTATTGTTATAACTTAACAAAACATGGCCCCGTATAACTTTCCATGGAAAGACCCGCTGTTGACATTACCTCCGAGACGTGGTTGCGTCTTGCAGGCACTCCGTCTTATCTGCATTAGATTTCGACGACAGGCAGCAAGCAAAGCCAGCAGACCAGCTCTCGGTCCCCTACTTTAGAGTCAGTTTACTCTGTGAAGTGGAGACGCGGTCTAAGCCATAAAGTGGCAGACTATGTGTGGAGAAGTGTGCCTGGAGAACAAAAGCCCTGTGACAGATATACGAGAGCAGAAGGCTTCCACCTCCTCCACCACCACCTCCTCCTCCTCCTCCTCCTCCTCCTCCTCCATCTCCTCCTCCTCCTCCTCCACCCCCACCTCCTCCTCCCCCTCATAATTTACCCTAGAGAGCCACAGCAACCGCTCCTACAAGCATGTGTCTTATTGTAGCCATTCACACCATCATTGGCTTATAATGCATCAGAGGGGTCCCAACAAGGCAGTACAGGGATTGGGGGTCAGGGGGTCAATCAATGGGGACACTCGAGCACCCCCTTCCAAGCCTCCCTCCCTCCTGCCCCCCTTTCAGTTGTCATGGGAACACACAGGCTCTGATCCTTGGTGTTTTTGGGGTAGCTATTGCTTCCTTTGTCAAGACCTTGATTTGGGGGGCGTTCGTTCATACAGAACTGTGCCAGATACTTGGAATTCCTGTTTTGTGAGGGATATGTTTGAAATGGTTTTTTCTTTCCCTCTCTCTGTCTCTCTCTCTCTTGCTGTCTGCGAAGCGATGTTGTTTTGCGCTTTATTTGGGAAAACAGGAAGAGGAAAAGGCTTTTCTTGTGCGGGGCTTTTTGAGGGGAACGAGTTGAAAGGATCTGGCAAGCCGCTTCAGAAAATACATCCCTCCATCCTCCTAGTGACAGTGTGGTTGCAGAAGTGATGTTTTCACAATGTGTCTCTAACAGTCTGACCCACAAGCATGACAGCTGTTGCTCTGTACTGTATTTACTGTCAATGAAGCTAGTCTGCCCACAATACTGTAGTAGACTATTCCACCAAGTTCGTATTGTGAGTGACTCAATAGCAATATGACAATAAATAGCAAATGACCTTAAAGTTCAAAGAGATATTAGTTGTAAGGGGAAATATGAAATAGACAATCAAGACTTTTAAAACTTTTTTTGATTTATTGTTCTACCAAAAAAAAGGTTGCCAGTTTTCGCTAATTGGTCGGTCTCTATATATGGCCTGACGACACAATAGCCTTAGGGGAGCTCTAAACAGCAGGACCAGGTTTGAAATCATAATATAAGAGTGCTAAATGTTCAGGCTGTCCCGTCTGTTGTGGTGCTCATTGTGAATGTAAAGCACCGAAGCCCCTCCCTCGTTTTTGCTCCCGAGTTCATATTCAGAGAGCGGCCCGGAGACAAACAGACAATAGTCAGCCCCCCTGTGGCGCTAATCTTTTGGGGCACAATGAGCCGTTTGGGGGTCTCAAGGGGTGCCAGACGGCACTCTTCCATTGGTCTCCACTTAGCCACATGTGTGGAGGGTATTACGGGCCTTCTTCTTGCGAAAGGGGCTCAGCCCCCCAAAAAAATCTAAGCCCTGTTCTAATTTTTTGCGGGGGCACAGTTAATGAAATCATAAGAGGGTTGGATCAATGTATGTTTGCATGGGTTTTCTCACGTTTAATTGTGAATAGGATTGAAAGTGTCGAACTTGAAATATTTGGAGTAGGCCTATGTTACCATTTTTTTTTTAAAATTTAAACAAAAGCTGCCCCCAATAGCTCATATCTCGGAAAGGGCTGAGCCAAAAAATGCAGCACCGGGTACTGACAAGTCAAGGGTAGTGTGAGCAATACAACAGCATATTGAAATTGGCAGAAGTGCTCCTTTAAGTTTAGGTTTTATCACTGTGACTGAATAGTAATTGAAGTGAATTTGAAGATTTTATCCTGTAGATTTTTACACTTAGAGAGTTGATGTTATATCTTCTAGAGAGTAGGGGTTCCCAAACTTTACTATGATAAGGCCCCCCATGTACCGGTAGATTCCAGCCAAGGTCCCCCAACATGGGCCGTGCCACACAATATTTTTGTACAATCGGTTTCACAACTCGATGAAGTTGGTGCATTCTGAACCCATTCAAGTACTACAGAAAGCATAATACATAAACATGTTGAAAAAAGAAAATGATTCCAATAAAAATGATTATTTTGGCAATGTATTAAGCTATTCATTTTATTTTGCCATATTTTTCCTGCCATGGCCCCCCTGACATCCCCTCACGGCCCCCCAGGGGTCCCCAGCCTCCACTTTGAAAACCACTGTTCTAGACTGTATTTGGTCCCAGAGTACTCTCTAAGAAGTGTTGAATTAACACTGCATGTTTCACTATCTAGACTCAGCATATGAGAAGTGAAAACTCAGCATTGTGTGGAATTTTCAGGGAGCCAATGCAAAGGTTGTGGAAAGAAACAGCCCAGTGTTGTTCCTCTCATCTCAGCGACCTCAGCCTCTCTTCCTTACCACTGCAATATACAGCATGTAGCTACACAGACCGGACCTCTCTCTACATAGTACTGTATTGGTAATAATTCAATAGAGTGAGTTATGGACAGCTGAGTAAGGAAGGGTTCCCCACTCCCATTTAGACAGGAAAAACATATAGTGTTAATTCAACACTTAGAGAGTTGCTTTACCATCTTCTAGATTGTATTTTGTCTCAGAGTACTCTCTCAGTGTTTCCTAACATTTTTTTTTACTGTGTACAAAAGCCAACTAAACCACTTGTTGTCATAACCACTGAGTACTTCTAAGAGGGCAAAAGTGTAAAGGAAATTGATAGCCAAATAACTGACATTTCAATTTGACAGATTAACTGACTTTTCATGTCCAATAATGTAAACAATGTTTTGTCTCTTTCCCTCAGCAATAAGGCTTACTCTGACACACGCTTTGCTAAACCTTGATTTGACCCTAGCAACCCAACACAAACAATCTGGTTGTTAAGTCTGAGAGTCCGCATTAGCCCATGCTAGTGTCCTCTCATGTGCGATAGCCAGCATCTGTGGTATGCGCAGTAATATTATTTGACATCATGCCAGAAAACACAATACATTTGGTGGTTTGATTTCAGCATAGTTTGGCTTGTGTTTTAATTTAAACCACCGCTTGAATCATAAGCATAACATTTCACAGCTAGAATCATAAAAATGCTGAAGTTTGACCATCAAGTATTTACCATGAAATTGTTGGAAAAATGTTTCCCGTAAATCATCCAATCAGAGAGATATTTACAGCTTCCTGGTCTAACTAGGTGCCATTGCATCCGCTTAGATGTCAAGTTCTTTTCCTCCCTCAACTCCAAGAAACGATACAAAAATGTCCTTGGAAAATAATTTATGGGGATGTTTTGAAAACATTGAGAGTGAGAAGGAGGGGAGTACCTCTTTGGGAATCCGACAATCAGAATCAGTTTCATCAGGCAAATACACTTTTGCATAAAGGGTAGAACACTCTCGTAGGTATTAACTTTGTATACGCCTTGCTAACATGCAGTTTTATACATACGTATAACACAATAAAAAATAAAATATAACAAATACGAAACTCAGACAGCTGTAAGTGAATGTCAAACAGCTAGCCGCAGGTGCAGATGTCTAGTAATCATCAGGATCTTACAGTGTGTGCTGGTGTGGGCTATCGAGTTACACTGGGCCCACTACGGACGTCCCAGGGGACTTGGAGGCGGCCAATTAATTGTGCCTCAGAATTTGGCACGGGAGAATGCAGAATCACAAAGGCATGCCAGCAGAGGAAGGCTGAAGGGCCTGCTTCAAGAGGGCTCCCTTTTTTGTGAGTCGTGGAGGTGGTATCAAGTTTCAGCTGATTACAGCAAACTCAAAACGACTTACACACTGTTCCTGTATCAGTTTTCGTGTTGACATGTTTCCCCCTCTGATACGTGTAGTTGAACTAGCATCAGAGCAGAGGGAGCAATGCAAGTGAATGGGGACGGCCGGTGCTGTACTGGAACCAGGGCTGCCCCTAACAAGACCCCGGGGAGATGTCTTGGATAGCTGAGAAGGCCTTGATTTAATAGCTGGATAGAATTAGATTAGACTGACCACTAGGCAGCACTGCTTTTAGATTTTTTTTTTTGGTCATTGTACTCAAGCTTATGTGTCACTTATGTGTCTACTTTATCTGTCAATGCAATCTACTTTTTACCATTTCAAACATCTCAGTGATGAAAGTCCCCAGCACGATGATTAGAGTAATACAATATGTGCTGTGTCAAGTAAATCGATCTATGCGTTGTTTGCTTCGGAAATTTCCACTTTGTCCTCTTCATGTCTCTCTTCATGACAGACAACAAATGCCCAACAGGGCTGTCTTCCCAACCCCCGTAAAAAGGACATTTTTCAAAGCCTGATAAAGGCACCTGTACTCTTTTAGAAATGTGACCTCTGAAACGTATAAGGCTGAGATGCGCACGCCTCACAATAGATCACAAGGCGATATCTTGTACATGTCCAGGAGCTATTTGTTATTTGAGACGTGCTCGAGTCCATTCACTATCACTCCAAATACTCACAGAGGCCAAACGCTGAATGAGGTAACAGGACGAGGCTATTATACGGCGGAGATAGGCATGACAGCTATTTGGGCTTCTTCTGTTTGTTCTCGGTAAAGAAAGATCAAGTCTTGTGCCGTGCATCGGAAGGCATGGCTTTGAAATGCATCCCAGCATCCCAGGGGCTCACGGTCTGGAAGTGAAATCTGTCTAATATTTAATGTGAATGTTCGTTGCATAGCCCGTGTGATTTGGGTGATCCACAGGTGTATAGAGAAAGTGATTGTGAAGAAGTTAAGGGAGGAGATCTGAGGGTGTGTTTATATATACGCTTTACGAGGTGTGTGCTGTTAGAGCGAATTACATAATTACATACATGCCACAGACAGTCTGTGAACTTTCACGGGTGTCTCTGAGGTGTCTGCCTTTACCTCACTTTAACTCTCTCCTCTCTCTCTCTCTCTCTCTCTCTCTCTCTCTCTCTCTCTCTCTCACACACACACACACACACACACACACACACACACACACACACACACACACACACAGACGAGCGCACGCCACACACATGTATGCGTCACACACACACACACACACACACACACACACACACACACACACACACACACACACACACACACACACACACACACACACACACACACACACACACACACACACACACACACACGTCACTACTGGGTCCCTGCAGGAGCATCCTTCCAACTCCAGCTGTTCCCACAGGAAAAGGGACATCAAAGAGGAAGTTAGATAAAATACGCAGGAAGAATGATGACTCTCTGGGAAATCAGTCTTGGAAAATGTTTTTTGTGTGCTGAAAGGGAATAAATCTGTTACCATGTTGCCAGGTGTAGATTCCACATTCCAGTATTACTGGGGTTGGGGTTCTGATGGTGAGGTACATGGCATAGATGAGAGGAGGGGGTTGCCAGTAGTTTAGCTGGTGCGGTGCCGGGAGGCCTGTAACGGTATCGTACTGAACCGACTTACCGTACCGAAAAGACCTGTACCGAATCGAACAGTGCTGTACCGAAAGGTAGAGTAACAGGCTACTCTGTTCATGTTTTTACATTTTGCTGCCACTACATGCAGAGAACCAGGGTGTGATTTGTAGGGGGGGGATGGGGGCGATTGTCCCCCCTTCTGGTCTTTATATCGCCACTTTTCTTACATGATTTTATCACAGTTCAATGTAATTCCATTGATATCGAGAATGCAAGAAAAAACAGGTGTAGAGGCTTGTTCTTTGTGAAACCTTGAGAAAAGTGCCATTTCTTACTCTATCTCCGACCCAAAGCAGCAGGTTGAATGTATTTCCTTTTTTTCGTTACAATATTTTGGTGAAATAAACAATGTGCTGAGGAAGAAAATGGTTTTCCATTTTGTTTCACATTTACTGTACCGAAAATGTACCGAACCGTGACCCTAAAACCGAGGTACGTACCGAACCGTGATTTTTGTGTACCGTTACACCCCTAGGTGCCGGTGATGCCAGTTTTGTGTCTGGTGGGGTCCCAGTGGGGGACACATAGGCCAAATGCCATGGGCCATGTTGATACCAGTATCATGGATAGTGGTGGGGTGTAGGTATGCCAAACCTGGGGGTGGTGTGTGGGGTGGCGTGGTACCTGTGTCTTGCATGATGCCTGGGGAGCCTTTTGACCTTATATCATGGGTGGTGATGGTGAAAATGGTGTCATTGGATTGGTGGGAGGGACCAGTAGACTGAATACATGTATCATGAGAGAGTGGGTGGGTGGGTGGTGGTGGTGGTAGTGGTGTAAAAGGTGGTGCCAGTGTCATAGGTGGCGCTGGAGGCCTTTTGACATGCCACTGCTGTCCCCGCTGGGCTCCTTTTTTTTCCTTCACGAGTGTCACATTGCCCTAATCCAATTATGCCCCAAGTTGAAAAGGGCTCGCTCCCCCCTTTTGAATAGCAAGCAGCCAACTCAACCCTGCACTGGCGAGATTAGAGAGAAAATGGGGCCTGTTATCTCCAGCCAAACAAAGGAGCAGGAGCTTAGCTTCGTTTACATTTGAAGAAGTCTTCTCTATCTTACCCAAGGGTTTGAACTCTCCCCCACTGTATGCCGGGGTTTGTGTTTAAAACGGTCAATAGTGTCAAACATTTGTCAATCTTACTGCTTTTGGAAGAACTCGCTAAGCTTAATTGTGCACTGTTTTTACCAGATACTGCGTTTCAATGACAATTTGAGTTTAGTGAAGTGAACAAAGTGAATTTAGTGTGAATATAGTACATTTGTTCTGTCAAAATGAATGAAATACATATACGTACATAATGATTAAATACTAGGCAATGACCCTCCACCGTAAGGTCAAGCACTCATATGATGTCTTCTTGTTGTTGTGTTGTAGCCACATATCGGTCGTCTTGGGACCCCGTACGGACCATCGGGAGAGAAGGTGGCTGTGGTCTCCGTTGACAACTGTGACGTTGCCATGGCAGTACGCTTCGGAGGTCAGATAGGAAACTACACCTGTGCTGCGCAGGGCACCCAGACTGGACAGAAGAAGTAAGTGTCTAACCTCATTGACATGAACAGCTAAAGCTGGTGATTGGCAGACATTTTTTTTCCAAAGCAGCATAGGACACTCCCAACTAGTGTTTCTCGAGTCAACGGGGAGTCTACAGCAGTAGTTTATCCTATTTTTTGATAGTGCGGGGGGTGGGGGGTGGCATTGGCTTATGATGAGGTCAAGGCTGCATTTCGTTCTAAAAAGGTTGAGAACCACTGCTCTAAACAGTAATCAACAGAGTAGATTAAAGGCTGTATAAAAGTGAATATATTTCATATTTTCTCAAAGGTTTTTTTTTGAGGGGCTGTTCCTGTCAGCCATTTAACTGCACTGTATTTTTTTCAGTTGTATATGTTTTTGACAAACAAATGCAAATCTTAGCTTGATAGGGCTTTAGGTAGATTTTGGTGTAGCACTACTGGAGTGTAACAAAGTCGTGTGTATTCCTGTCCTCGTGTGTTCCTTTGCCAGACTTGTAGAGATCTTTGAGCTAAATCCTTTGTAGCTCATTCATCTGCTATAAAGTTAAGATGATGGTCATCACAATAATAATGATGACGATGATGATTAACATTACTATTATTGGGAAAGCAGTCCAAAAAAATATTTTCGTAGTACACATTTATAGCACTGCGATGGCATTGCTACACATCTGTCACAACAGTGTCACCACACGTCCTCAGCAAACACATTAGGGCTACTTATTGGCGGAGATCTGAGGGACTTTTGTCGTTTGGCAGCGGAGGCACGCTCACAGGAACTCGAGGAGCCGCGAGGCACGCTAACTGGAGGCTGGCGTTGAATAGCCGATCATTACAGGAGATTACGCTCGCTTTCAGCTCCCTTCGCGCTCACTCAACTCCTTGCTCAGCAAGGCTAATCCCCACAGATCTGCATGCTGTTGTTGCTGTGCTCTGTCTTACAGAGGTTTTCTTTTTTCATATAGAGTGTCTGTTCTTACGCAAGTCATGTGGAAAAAAAACACACACACATATATGTATGCACACACACACACACACACAGACACACACACACACAGATAAAGCTTGTAAATGTTTGGAAACTCTGAAAGCAGCATGTAGGTCGCTTGAAAAGCTCCCATTTTGCAGGTATTGTCTGTCAAAGTACATTGAGGTGAGCCAGATCTGTGCAGACTTAAGAACTGTTTCTTGTTTTTCAAGTGAGTGCACTTCATCAAAGATACTAAGAGGTTACTTAGTAAGAAAAGGTAAAGAGCATGCACAATAATGCATATTGTGAAAAGCACTTACCTGTGTAAAGCAACCACAGAATAAAGTTACTGAAATGTTTTACTTTCAGGTTCAGGGTTCTCCCTCTGGGGTACGACTGGCTAAGATAGTTTTGTTGTGGTCTATATTTCGGTAAATAAAAGCTTGGGTTCTCTCCACTACATTAGATCCAAGTAGACGCTTTGGCAGCAACAGTCATTAAATCATTACTAAACCAATCAGCTTGGGAAAGAAATCTATTCTGTGGCACAAAAACAACTTTTCCTATGTATGAACCCCTTGGAAATGGAAACCCTCGATCTTACCTTCACCTCAGGTCCAGGCCAGAACGTATGGGGCTCTTTCGCTGTCATAAGACTGCACAACAGTAGCCTATTATTCGCAAATAACTTTCTTTCGCTGTGCACCAGCCCGTGAAATCCCACACTTCCCAAACACATAACTCTGTTTACAACGTTACAGAGCCCTGCTGTATAGCACACAGCTAATGGAATTACACTCACCTCATTTTCCATTATCACCCCCAACCTACTCATCCACCCAGGGGTGCTGGGGTCATGAACAAAATGAACGATTGCCCCCAATA
The DNA here is from genome assembly GCF_034702125.1 of Engraulis encrasicolus. Lineage (NCBI taxonomy): Eukaryota > Metazoa > Chordata > Actinopteri > Clupeiformes > Engraulidae > Engraulis > Engraulis encrasicolus. Next base: position 47,806,104 of record NC_085860.1, on the reverse strand, counting down.
AAATAAATACTCATACATTTATTAGATTTACTAATATAACAGCTACGTAAATACGTTAACAAGAAAGGTGTGCAAAATAAATTATTCTCTGCCCATGAAAAAAGTCAATGTTAATTCACCACTTTGAGAGTCAATTTAACATATTCTAGAGTGAAGAAGGCTCTGCCCCACTACATGTGAGTCTCTGCCCTCATGTTTTTAACTTAATTGCCATGTTCAAATGAAGGCTTTTTAATATTATTTGACAAGAAGAGTGCCTTGGACTTCCTTTTTGATAAGACATTCTAGAGTGTGTTTGGGCCCAGAGTACTCAGTGTTAAATTAACACTGCATGTTTTAATGTATGCAGTACTTTTTGAATGATATCGCAAGACTCTACATAGTTCTGATGTATTGTCACATGTTATGAGTTGCATTTCTGCAAAAATTATGTTCCCTTCCAACCCTGACATCAGATCTGCACCCTCTGGACCTCAAACTGAATCGCACATTGCTGGGACAAAGAGTTCTATGATTCTGATTCACCCTTGCCCCACCCTTTACCACCACCACCTCTGCATGCAGTAGTTCTAATTTATGGTCGCATTGTATGAGCTGCAAAAAAATAAGTCCCTCTCCAATCCTGACATCAGATGTGCACCCTCCTCCACCCTTTACTCCCACCCCCGTCTCCAGGTCTCTGGATCTCACAGGTCCTCTGCTGCTGGGAGGGGTCCCCGACCTGCCTGAGGACTTCCCCGTGCGGAGCCGAGACTATGTGGGCTGCATGAGGAACCTGGTCATCGACAATAAACCCATGGACATGGCCAGCTACATTGCTAACAACGGCACTGCCGCAGGTCTGTAAGATGCTGAAGAAGGCTTAGGCTGAAACGTCTGTCTGTCAAAAAAACAAAACTGTTGCAGGTGCCAGCATACAGTTGTCTGTAGTACTGTCTACACAATAAAATGGCAGTGTTAATCTCAGAGAGTACTCTGGCACAAAATACAATTTAGAAAGATTTTTAATCAACTATTTTAGTGTTGAATCAACACTGCATTATTAGTGTGTATATGGGTGTGAACGGCACTGCACATTTTGCTGGAGTCATTGAGTTGAATGTAACTCTCTTCTACTGGTCATTCTCTCTTAGTGTTAAATTATCCCCGCAGAATGTACCTTGCATGCAGTATATGGGACAGCCAACTACGTCACTTTAATTGGCTGCAATCATACTTAGTTGCAACAATTATGGTTAACTGCATTGATGATTTTGTTCTGTTCACATTCTAGTTAGTTCAGTAGGGGTTCAGTCTTCAAGTGCCTTTACCGCACAAATACATCTACCGTGACAAGAGCGAGGCGAGCGAAGGAAGTAATTGACTTTGTATTGAGTCGCGCAACAAAAGCGATTCTGGAGACTAGACGATTTGCGCGACGAAATCCTTTCAACTTTCTATGACGCGGTTCGGCAACAAGCCGCAACAGCCAATGACTATATAGAGGTCAGTGATCACAGCCAATGGGAATGTTTGAATGCTTTGCCTTCTGCTTGGAACAGACATACTGTAGTCGCTTCAATCGCGCGCATCACTCTGCTGCTTGAATCGCATCGCGCCTGGTCTATTCGTGCGGTTATGCATAACATTATACAGTATATAACTTTTTTTATATGACTTAATGCATTATATGCCAATATACAATATTAAATACTGCACCTACATTTTCTGTGCTATACACTATGTTGTGTTATTAGCATGTATATATTATTAGTATGTATAAGTATAAAGTATTCAGCACAGTAAAGTATGTAGTGCTGTAAAGTATGAAGTAAAGTATGTACTTCCCTGGTTTACTCCTCAATCAGATCACAGTGGATGACTCAGCTACTGTGTGTGTGTGTTCTCCTTGCTGCTTTAGGCTGCGACGCTAAGAGAGACTTCTGCACAAAGGACGTGTGTCGTAACGGCGGTGTGTGCGTCAACAAGTGGGACACCTACTCCTGCAGCTGTCCACTGGGCTTTGGCGGGAAGAACTGCGAACACGGTAAAGTACCGACGAGGAGGGATGCATGTTCGCACATGCGCTTGTTTTGCCAGAGTGCAGACGGCATTTTTGTTTTTAGAAACGGGTGTAATTAGGAGCAATTAAAACAAAGCAGTGGCGGCTCTGCCCTCAGGCTAGAGATCCACCGCTGTAGGTGCTGTTTGTGTCAGTCAGATTAGCTGTGAAAGCTCAGGCACTACTACTGCTGCTGTGTGGTATGAGAGCATAGCATCATTTAGTAGGACACTACTGAGTTGTACCCTGAAGTGTAATCCTGTGTAGGGTGCAGGGGTGAGGGAATTGAGCTGTCAGTCACAAGGAGACGGGGTTACAATTTCCTGCTGTCTGTGCAAAAGACTGTCAAAAATGAAGACGCACGCACGCACACACACACACATATACACACACACACACACACACTACAAAAAACACTCTCACACACATGACAGAACACACACACACACACACACAGCACACACTTGCATTAGCTTGTGTGGCCTGCAGCTTAGCTATCTAGTGTCTGCGATGCTGTTACTTGAGCAGTGCGTTGGACAGACACCCTTGGCCCTGCAGGGCAGCCTGTGAGTGAGCCCTTTTAACGTAGCTGTCAGAGAGCAGCGACGCCTCATGCAACACTGATGCCTTTGTTGCTGCTGGCAGGGCAGCACGCATCGAGCTATGAGTGGCGTTGAACAGAGTCGAGAAGCCAGCACATGATGTGCTACAACGACACCATTACTCCACCTGACCCTGCAGGCACTAGAAAAAAGTCTCAGAGCGCATTGCTCAGATTTTTTCCGACATGTACTGTATGATGATGACGCTTCCAGTGATTCAATGTATACTTTTTCAAAATGTGATTTATTATGGCTGTAACTGGCAGAGGTTCGCACAGTCATGGAAAACCTGTAAAAAGTTCATGACCAGGCCGGGAAATATAGTCTGTGATATCAAATAGCTTATCTCTTAGCATCACAAAAATGTTGTCCCCAAGAAACCAATGTGCGCTACTTAACCTCATTTATTTGATTGAGTTATGTGCATATGAAACTTAATACACAGGTATTCTGGCACTGGCTAACATCAGGGTTTCCAGCTCTTTAGGATGAACATCTATGGGTACATAACACATTTAGGGTGGGATTTTCTGTAAATATATGACCATAGAAATGATTAGTTCAGTAGATAGAGTTAGTAACCTTTTGAGCTTTTATTGGGCTTGAAATCCTCAGTCACATCTGGCAACCGTGGTGGCTAAGGTTTACTACTCACCTGTATTTTCTTAATCTCCGCTCTCTCTACCCCCTCCTCCTCTCTGCTGTGCAGTCATGCCCTCCCCACAGCACTTCGACGGGCATGCCCTGGTGTCTTGGACGGACCCTGACATCACCATCGCTGTGCCCTGGTACATGGGCCTGATGTTCCGCACCCGCAAGGGCTCGGGCACCCTGCTGCAGGCCAACGCTGGAGACCACTCCAGGATTGCACTGCAGGTCAGTAGAGCTTGGCAATGCAGGGGTGCGTTTCTCGAAAGCGTAATTGTTTTGCCAGTTAGCAACTTGGGTAGTTGTCAATGGGAGATTGCATTGCAAACAACAAAGTAGCTAACGTTGTTAGCAAATAAGGTTTCGAGAAATGCATCCATGATCCTAACTGTAATTGACAATGGTCAAGCATACAACTACTGATCATGTATGTTGTTTTTACATGTAGTAACTTATAATACTATAATCGTTCGGCATTTTTTTATGTTATCACTATCATCATTTTTCTGGGCATTCTACTGTGTTTCCATTCCTGTTTCATAACTTGAAAGTACATGGGCTCATATGCAATCCCAGTGCAGTCGATTCTAGACTTTAACACAGATTTAGAATTGAAAGTTCTATCTCGCAGCTTGTGATAAATATGTAAGAAAATATGTTGTGATGGATTTGTTTTCATATTACTAAGCCCCTGTTAAGTGCTGTCAGTGCCGCTCTGCATTCCTGTGCATCTGAGTCTGTCATCGGGCCGCAGTTAGCCCCTCAACGCTCCTGACCCGCCTCTGGATCAGAGCTGATACAGTTACACAGATAGGCCCTCTCGCGTTACACATACCATTCTCATGCTTTATCTCCTTCCCCTCCCTTTCTACTTGTCTCCGCTGTCTCCATCCTTCCTCTCCGTTCTTCCCTCCATCCCTCTTCTATCCTCCCCTCGCTTTCACTCTCTCCATCATTCTCTCTATTTTTCTCGTCATCTTTTTCTTTATTCTTCCCTCACTCTTCCTTCCTGTTTCTGTTTCTGTGTCTGTTTCTGTTCTCACTCCATTCTTCCCTTCTCTCTCTCTCTCTCTCTCTCTCTCTCTCTCTCTCTCTCTCTTTCTCTCTCTCTCTCTCTCTCTCTCTCTCTCTGCAGATCAGCAACAAGCATGTGCGTTTCCAGGTCTTCCTGGGTGTGACGCGGGTGGCGTTGCTGGACCTGTCCCGGGTGCGGGTGAATGACGGCGAGTGGCACCACGTCCTCATGGAGCTCAAGAGTGTCAAGGACGGCAAGGACATCAAGTACATGGCTCTGGTGTCTCTGGACTACGGCATGTTCAAGGTACTTTGCCCAATGACATCATATAGGCCTACTACTTAGGGGCGGTGGTAGCTCAGGTGGTAGAGGAGCCGTTCGGCAACCCAAAGGTTGCAGGTTCGAGCCCCACTCAGCCTGACTCCATCGTTGTGTCCTTGAGCAAGATACTTAACCCCAAGTTGCTCCTGGTGGCAGGGTGGTACCCTGCATGGCAGCCACGGCCACTGGTGTATGAATGTGAGTGTGAATGGGTGAATGTGATTCATACAATGTAAAGCGCTTTGAGTGCTCGAAGGAGTGGAAAGGCGCTATATAAATGCAGTCCATTTTACTCCACCTCACCACTCACAGTTTTGTACGTAGAAAGAAAAGTAGAAATAGAAAATGTCAGGTCCAAGTCAATACACAGCAGCACTGTGAGATGAAATGTAAATTGCCGTTTTTAGCCAGTCACATAGAGATATTACTCCTAATCAACATGGAAATAAATATCCCTGATACCATCTCAGTTGCAGTCATGATTTGTCCAGCCCATGCCATTACTGTAGATGTTGACTGTGCTGTTTTTTCTGGTCAACAGAGGAGTGTGGAGATTGGGAATGAGCTCCCAGGACTACAGCTGAAGAGCCTCTTCGTAGGAGGCGTCCTCAAGAAAGACAGCTCTGTACAGAACGGTTTCCATGGCTGCATACAGGTCAGGCTCTCTTCTTCTTTAATGAGAGGTCCTCAAACTTGGAAGCCTTTGTTTTGTTTCATTCTGTGGCATTGAGGTCCTCTTCAGATTCTCGTTTACGAGAAACACAACTCTGCCATAATTTGTAACAAAACAAAGGATTTCAGGTATGCGGACCTCTCACGCCAAAATCTGACTCAGCCTTTTTCCTGCACCTTAACCAAGCACATGCGCAATCTTCCTCCTCAACAGCCTATTTTTCCCCAGAGAGCAGACAATAACAAAACTTAACCGAACGGAAAAGACGACAACAGAAACCTAATTGCACAGCGTTTTCAGTGCCAAAGCCACCATGCCCGACCCAAAATGTGACACAAATGATCACCATGATCACAAAAGATGAAAAGATGTAGCTGCAGTTAGACATTTCCACTGAACGAAGGAAAAAAGAGAGAGAAGAGCTGGAAAAAGAAGAGACAAAAATAAAAGTATAATGACATGGAAGGCGAATAAATGGGATGCTAGAGATGAGGGCAGATGAAGTATACTCTAGTGTGAACAGATGTGTGGCAGAAATGAATAGAGACGAATGAGAGAGGGGCAGAAATGGAGTCACGAAACAGATTGGGCGTGTTGAGTGTTTACTCTGGCAGAACACTCAAAACACATCATTAACGTCATAAATACATCAGCTTAGGCATCCCTCGTAAATTTGCGGTCTACATATACTGTGTGTGTGTGTGTGTGTGTGTGTGTGTGTGTGTGTGTGTGTGTGTGTGTGTGTGTGTGTGTGTGTGTGTGTGTGTGTGTGTGTGTGTGTGTGTGTGTTTGTGTGTGTGTGTGTGTGTGTGTGTGTGTGTGTGTGTGTGTGTGTGTGTGTGTGTGTGTGATTGTGTGATTGTGTCTCATGCGCTGTGTGACAGTACTGTACATGTCATGCGTACACAAATTTTGAGCTACTCTCTGCCTGTAGCTCCTGGTTCGCATTTGAAACATTTCCCTGCTTCCACTTTCATAGTGTTTTCCTATTTTATGCTGACACTGCAAAATCTCAGTGCTCCCATCACTGCCTCACTATTAGTTTTGGCAACTTTCACACCGCGTTCCCGCCCATTGTGTTTTCCCTGGTTGTCTTTTACATGTGCCTGTGTTTTGATGAGCCTCGTCATGTGATCCTCTGTTGATGATCTAATATTGTACCTCCCTGTGTTTTGTAACACTCCTACCAACTCATTAACCCTTGGTTACTATGTAGCCCCACGTGTAGTAGTAGTAGTAGTAGTAATAGTAGTAGTAGTAATAGTAGTCATAGTATAGTAGTAGCCGCAGCAGCAGTAGTAGCAGTCATAGCAGTAGTAGTAGTAGCAGTAGTAGTAGTGTCAGCAGCAGCAGCAGTAGTAGTAGTAGTAGTAGCAGTAGCAGCAATAGCAGCAGTAGTAGTAGTAGTAGTAGTAGTAGTAGCAGCAGCAGCAGTAGTAGTAGTAGCAGTAGTAGTAGCAGCAGCAGCAGCAGCAGTAGTAGTAGTAGCAGTAGTAGTAGAGTAGCAGTAGTAGTAGCAGCAGCAGCAGCAGCAGTAGTAGCAGCAGCAGCAGTAGTAGTGTAGCTGTGATCCCCTCTCGATGATCTACTGTACCTCACTGTGTTTTTGTAGTGCAGAAACTCCTACCAATTAATTATCCCTGGGTTAAAATATAACCACACATATTATAGTAGTAGAAATGTAGTAGCAGAAGCCTTCACTCCCTCTACTTAATTCCTGTGTGGATGTGTGTGTGCATGTGTGCGTGCGTGTGTTCACGCCCTCAATTGAATTTGTGTGTGTGTGTGTGTGTGTGTCTTCTCTTGTGTGTGTGCATGTTTGCTAGCGTGTGTGCATGCACGCGTATGTGTGTGTGGCAATTCTCCTCTGTGTTGAGATCCAAATAATAGTACTAAAATGTGTGTGTGCGTGTATGTCTGTGTGCGTGCCATCTATATTTGTCGCAGGGCGTGAGAATGGGAGAGACTGCCACCAACACGGCCAACATCAACATGCACCAGGCCCTGAAGCTGCGGGTGGAGGAGGGTTGCCAGGTGACGGACGCCTGCCTAACCTCCCTCTGCCCTCTGCACAGCCGCTGCCACGACACCTGGGGCGCCCACTCCTGCATCTGTCACCCAGGTAACACACAAGCAAAACACCTGACCTTCGTCATCCTGTCAAATACCCATTTGGGTGTCCCCCTGTATAAATACCTTACATGGCAATACAAGTTTTATAAAGTCTGGTGTAAGAAATTGGCAACTTTCATAGTATGTGAGCACACATTCTATGTACATTGTTGGAGTACAAGGATTGTGTACAGTATATGTGTGCTTTGGGCCACTTCTATCATCTGAAGCACATTGTTTAAAGGGACACTGTGTGAGATTTTTAGTTGTTTATTTCCAGAATTCATGCTGCTCATTCACTAATGTTACCTTTTTCATGAATACTTACCACCAGCATCAAGTTCTAAGTTTTCATTATGACTGGAAAAATTGCATAGGCCTACATGAAAAGGGGGATCTTTTCCATGGTCCGCCATTTTGAATTTCCAAAAATAGCAATTTTTAGCTGCAAAAATGACTGTACTTGGACCATACTAGAAAATATTTGTTTAATACTTTGTAAACTTTCATGTAAAGATCAAATTTGGCAATAGGCAGCCCAATTTCAATAAGCAGCATAGTTGCAGTACCTTTTTTGACCATTTCCTGCACAGTGTCCCTTTAATTCATGAATCATTTCACTTTTCCCTGTGGAATTCACTACCATCTCAAGTACAAAAAAAGCTTTTGTGGTTTAACATGACCTATACATTATTTTAAAAGTATGGACTCTGTTGTGTTTACATTTATTGTGTAATCAAAGCTATTATGGGTTTGTTTTCATTAATGTATTTATAATCACAGCACACATTCATTCAAATAAACGTAATAAATATGCCAGCATTCTTCTACTTTCTACACTAGTCCTTGTTGCTGACCAGTTTTTTAACCATAATTCACATGATTTATTTTGGTGTAGTGATTATGTTTAACCATGTTTTGATTGGAGCTGGGCATATTTTCAGTAGCAAGACAAAATGCTACTAATAAAAAATCACTCACCCACACATAGATGGAAATATACTGGTGTGCCAAACTCACTCAGTAACACCCTCTCACTATTCTATATTATTTATAATCACAGCACACATTCATTCAAATAAACGTAATAAATATGCCAGCATTCTTCTACTTTCTACGCTAGTCCTTGTTGCTGACCAGTTTTTTTAACCATAATTCACATGATTTATTTTGGTGTAGTTATTATGTTTAACCATGTTTTGATTGGAGCTGGGCATATTTGCAGTAGCAAGACTAAATGCTTTTAATAAGAAAATCACTCACCCACACATGGATGGAAATGTACTGGTGTGCCAAACTCACTCAGTAACACCCTCTCACTATTCTCCAATCACTGACCGCTCCCCCTATTCCCTCTCACGCACAAACACTGCTCCCCCCCACCACCACCTTGCTCTCTCTCTCACACACACACTGCTTCTCCCCCCCATCCCGCTCTCTCACACACAAACACTGCTCCCCCCACCCTACTCTCTCTCTCGCACACACTGCTTCTCCCCCCCTGCCCCCCCCCCCCCCCTCTCTCACACACAAACACTGCCCCCCCCCCTCCCTGCTCTATCTCTCACATACAAACACTGCCCCCCCCTTCCCTGCTCTCTCTCTCACATACACACACTGCTTCTCCCCCCCATCCCGCTCTCTCACACACACACACTGCCCCCCCCCCTTCCCTGCTCTCTCTCTCACATACAAACACTGCCCCCCCCCCCTTCCCTGCTCTCTCTCTCACATACAAACACTGCCCCCCCCCCCTTCCCTGCTCTCTCTCTCACACACAAACACTGCCCCCCCCTTCCCTGCTCTCTCTCTCACATACACACACTGCCCTCCTCCAGGTTACTTTGGTCGTGACTGTGTGGACGCGTGCCTGCTGAACCCCTGTCAGCACTCCTCCTCCTGCCTGCGGAGGCCCAGCAGTCCTCTGGGCTACAGCTGCTCCTGCGGCCCTGACTCCTACGGAGACTACTGCCAGCACAAGTAAGACCTCCTCTTCCTCTTCCTCTTCCTCTCATTCGTCCTCCTTTTCCTCTTACTCATCTTCATCTCTCTGTTCCTCTTACTCTTCTTCTGCCTTTTCATGTTCTGCTGTCCTGCATCTGCTGCCCTGGCCCTGACTCCCATGGGCTGTGCTGCCAGCACAAGGAAGACCTCCTCTTCATCATCGCCATATCCCTCTTCCTCTTCCTCTTCATCTCCATCTTACTCTTCATCTTCATCTGTCTCTTCTTTTTCTTCTCGCTCTTCATCATCATCATCATCATCGTCTTCTTCTTCTTCTTCTTCTTCTTCTTCTTCTTCTTCTTCTTCTTCTTCTTCTTCTTCTTCTTCTTCTTCTTCTTCTTCTTCTTCTTCTTCTTCTTCTTCTTCTTCTTCTTCTTCTTCTTCTTCTGCCTCTTCATTGGCCCTGACTGCTTCAGACACAGCACTGTCAACACAAGCAAGGCCTCTTCTTTTTCTCTTTCCCATCCTTATACTCTTCCTCTGTTCCTTCCTGGTCCTTCATCTGCTGAGGTGGTAGCAGGGCTAGACTGGGACCAAAAAAAGAGGCCTGGGCATTTTTGTGCAGCGCCCTCTAAGTTGTGGGCCAGTCTTTTAGAAAATGTAAAATGCTCAACAGCATCGGCCCCTGAGGACTGTCGTGTAATGAGTAGAATTGAAGGGTTTATTTGCAAAATCGTTTATCTCCATTTTTTGACTTTTGCATTTTATTATTGGAAATGACTGTTCAGAGGGTCTATCACCTATGTGAGAATTCTTACCATTGACATATTTTGAGAACATACTTTTTAACCTATATAAAATGCATTTTGCTATGCAATTCAATGGAATGCCCAATACAAAAGGTCAATATCCCAACATTCTACAAAATGGAGATATACCGTTTTGCAAATAAACCCTTCAATTCCTTACTGCTGCAACTAACTCATCAGTGCAACGTTGTCAGTGCGGCTTCTGATCCCATGTTATTTCCTTTGCCGCTACAGCAGATGCAGATGATGCAGATGGAATTGCAGGCATTGCCGGCTCAATTTTTCACTGAAAAAAAAGTCAACTACACCATAACAACATTGCTGTGACCAGAGAGTGTTAAGTAACAGATTAAGATTTGGGCGTTAACCATTTTTGCTAAGGACAAGCTCCTAATTGAAGCTCTGCATGAAAGAGGGTACTTCAGGGGATTTCACTGAAAAGCTGCTCTACTTATTTGCATGAAGGTTTCCAGTGCTCATTACGCTCCACTGGTTTAGCCAATGCACAGTAAAAATAAATAAAAATGCAGTGTTAATTCAACACTTAGATAGTGCTCTCTCATTGACCTGAATACGGGGATGATGTGGTTCTATAGTGCTCCAGTCAACAGTTTGGAAGCATCCGCAACTGATCTGTGAGAACACTTACGCCCAAAAATTGCCTCATGTCGTTCCCCCAGCTGTTGATTCAATAATGAATTGAAAATACGCTGTCCATATACTATCAGTGAAATACACTCTAGATTCGAAGATGTTTAATCAAAGTCTGCGTGTTCAATTAACACTGCATTTTGTGCTGTATGGATGAAATATGCAGCTGGGTTTGGAGGGTTATGACGCTGTAGCAGAGCTTTGACATGGGTCAGCCATCACGAACATCAGCACCTGCTAGACCCTGCACTGCCTTGGCCTTCGGCTCCATGGACATAAACTATCCTTAATGGGAAACTAAAAGGCAGAAGGTATTTGTAGGCGCATAGCTCAACACAAGTGGTTGACGTCGGAGTGTTTGCGTGCGTGCGTGCGTGAGTGCGTGCGTGTGTGCGTGTGTGTCGTGTCGGTGTATGTGTTAGTTGGAGGGAATTGGGATTTGGGAGGCATGATGAATGTTGTAGAGAGGAACACCCCCTCTCCTCCCGCTGTTTCATGTGGTTGAGAAATAGATCCCTTTGGCATTCCTCCTCAATGCACGGGGCCTAACCTCACGCTTAGCAGGGCAAAAAAAGAGTCAGGGTCCTGCGTCCTACATCCATCTAGCCATAGCACCATGACCAGCTTTACATATCAATAACACAGTCATTTTAATTTATTTTACTCCAATTAACCTCCCTTGCTTAAGCGAGTTGCACAATGTTTTTACAGCTTTGACGTATGCTAATAATAGATCAGCTTGATCTCTTGGATGGTGTGCTACATACTTTGAGGAGCTTTTTTTCTGATGATCTCCATATGGCCGTCAACTGTACTTCATAGCCGTCCTGTCACGTCTGCATCTGATTTGGGGAGGAATGTTAACCTGGAGTTTGGAGCGGGAGAGCCAGACTCCCCGTGGTCAGTAACTTTTGTTGGCAAGGCTTGTGTTATAGTAAAGGCACATGTGGGCAGAGTAACAACCCCCATCTCCCTCCTCCAACCGGATCCTTCTGCTTCTCCTTTCCATGTGTCTTATCAAGCTACCTCAGCTTTGCCGTGTCCGAATTTATGAGAGTTTGTTTCACTTGAATGGTGTTTTTTCTCTTCGATGGATCATATCAGGGCAGGGAACTTTTGCATGTTCACCTCTAAATTGCGGATCAGAAAATGAAATTAGCACAACAGTGTTGTCCTGAAAGGACTGTTGGCCTACCGGGAAATGTCCTGTATGACAGATTACCAGTCCAGTACCAGCCCTGTATCATAGAATAGGTCTCAATTGGCCCCATCGTGACATACTGGTAGGGCACTCATATGCTACGCGGCCGACCCGGGTTCGATTCCGGCCCGGTTCCTTTGCCGACCCTTCCCCGTCTCTCTCTCGCAAACATTTCCTGTCTCTCTCAAACTATTCTGTCAAGAATAAAGTCTAAAAGACCAAAAACATATATTTAAAAAGCCCAAATAGGTCTCTATTATGTTGTCAATGTTAATATTTTGGTTTAAAAATAGAGATGTACAGGATCCAAGATCCGGTTCCGGATCCGGCAGGATAATAGGGGTTTTTCAGACTATCCGGATCCGGTTCCAGGATCCAGGATCCGGTAGCCAAGGCTTTTAAGTCAAAATAGTTTGAGCCAACGTGATAAAAAGGGCCCACGTGTGTGAGTAGGCTATTTGTTCCAACCCTTTCGTAGGATCCGGTATCCGGTTCCGGATCCGGCAGGATCTTAAGCAGTGGATCCGGTATCCGGCAGGATCCTAAAAATCAGGATCCGGTGCATCTCTAGTTTAAAAATAACTGAAGAACTTATATTGGCTGGAATGTGTGAGGGTAGAATGACTGGGAGACAGATTGTTTTCAGTGAAAGCAAGTGTGTTATCTAATGTCTGTGTGTGTGCGTGTGTGCGTATGTGCGTGTGTGCGTGTGTGGTGTGCGTGCGTGCGTGCGTGCGTGCGTGCGTGCGTGCGTGTGTGTGTTTAAAACAATAGAACGGAGCAGCCGTGTGCCCGTGGCTGGTGGGGGCATCCCATATGTGGCCCCTGTAACTGTGACGTCACCAAAGGCTTCCACAGAGACTGCAACAAGACCACTGGAGAGTGCCGCTGTAAGGTGCGTTCACGTGAAAGGATTCACTTAAAGGGATGAGATGGGATTGACTTAAAGGGATGGGTGAACAGATTTTCTGTCTCATTTTAATCAGTACCGTGCTGTGTATTATACCACAACACTTAAACAAAGCTATATTATTATTATTTGTATTATTATTATTAAATAAACAAACCAGGCCCCTATTACAATGGCCAGGATCTTGGAAAGGGCTGAAGAAAAAAAAATCGCATTGTCAGGTACTGACAGGTCAAGGGAAATTGACATACTAATTGAGTTTTCCGTTAAATGTGAGTTAAATGAGTCAGTTGACAGCAATTGACTTACAGTATACTTTCATGTCACAACCACAACTATGACAACAAAGGACTAACTGGTACCAGTAGAATTAAACATGTTTGATTTACAATAAGGAACAGTCTGAGGATGTGGAGCATAATCTGACCTTCCAAGCTTCCTGAAAAATCTTACACAGGAAAAATACCAGTGTTGAAATAATGTCCATTTTCAGAGTTAGTCCTACTCAATATTGTGTAATGCAAGAGCACACAGAGATACAGCTGTGGAGTCGAAATGACACAGACCACCTGAAGAATTTTACACTGAGTTTTGATTCTGCTGTTAGAGGAATTTGAGTCTAAACAGTGGTATAAATACTCCATCTGGATTTATATAGCATGAGTTTACTTTGAAATATTGACAGCTTTTTTTTACTGTGTACTCAGTACTGTGTAAGTACTGTGTACTTACTGTGATTAACGGCACTACCTCCTTTGCTGCAGAATACCTACTGCATTTCAATCCAATCAGACCATTCCAATTCTGTAACCATCAGTGCACAATATAGCCCAAATATGTACTATGTACTGAGAAGTCTCACTCAAGTCTCAATAACAACAGCGTTTACCACCAGGCCATTAGACTTTTGAATTTGCAGGACTGCTGAGGAACATTACTGTCTTAAATGTTATCCATCTATCCTTTGGACATTTCTGTGTGTGTGTGTGTGTGTGTGTGTGTGTGTGTGTGTGTGTGTGTGTGTGTGTGTGTGTGTGTGTGTGTGTGTGTGTGTGTGTGTGTGTGTGTGTGTGTGTGTGTGTGTGTGTGCACGCGTTTAAGAGAGAGAGAGGGGGGGGGGTGTCGAGTATTATGCACTTAATCTCTGCTGCACTTTAAGTGGGATGGGGGAGCTGGGGGGTCAAGCACTGGTGTCACTTTTACCTCTTATTGCACTTAACTTGAAAACCTGCTGCTACTAAGTATTGTACCCCAAACACAATTTCGTTGCCTTTTTGACAATGACAATAAATTCTTAAATTCTTAATTCTTCTCTCTAACAAAAACAAATTTGTCACTCAGCACCTGACTGCTACTTATGTTGCCCATGACACTTATGCAATGTTTTACAACAAGGGGGCAAACCGCAATGATTTTAAATACTTTGTGGCATTTACCTCTGGTGTCCTGCAGGATAACTACTACAGGGAGCCAGACAGCGACATCTGTCTGCCCTGTGACTGCTTTCCCCTGGGGGCACACTCTCGCACCTGTGACCTCACCACGGGCCAGTGTGCCTGCAAGACGGGGGTGGTGGGACGCCAGTGCAACCGCTGTGACAACCCCTTTGCTGAGGTGACGCCAAACGGCTGCATAGGTATGTATTGCAAAAGCTTCAGGCATTGTAGGGCCAGGCTGGGGTGGGATGGGGAGGAGGGCCGGTACGTGTGGGCCAGTATTTTATGGAGCTCATGCCCAGTGTGCAGACCACTCTCTCACTCTATTCACCACTATTGTCTGGCACCTGGATTACTTCTTTTTTTTTTTTTTTTTGGATGTACGCACCCCAGCCTCCAAACGCTTTGATCGATGTCATGACCATCAATATGTTTTGGGATAGGCCTACCTGATATTAATGTCTCTGCCCAACCCATTTCAAGTGTGCAAGGGAAAGATGAACTATTATGAAAGGGGCGAAAAATAGTAATACCATAGTATCAAGCTTTATTTTGTTTGTATATCTGTTTCTTATTCAGAAAAAGAAGCTTTTAGTGCTTTATCCTAATATGCCAGTGTTGTTGAAGTAGCATCATCTTTTCATTAACCACAGCACTTCCACTGTTCCATAAACCACTGTAGGAAAAAGAAATTAGAGACCACCTGTGAAAAATGCTGTGCTAATTCAACATTTAAGGAGTAATCTTGGACCAAATGCACTCTAGAACATGCTATAATCGGCTATCTAAGTGTTGAATTAACACTGCTCTTTTTTTGTACTGTGTACCGTATCTCTCTTGGCTGAGTGTCAGGCCTTGATTTGTAGTCAGGCTGCAGTACACTAAGCAGCACCAGGGAGAAAAGGTCACAGCGTTATTCTGCCCTACAAAGCAAAAAGGCAGTAACTGCGCAGAGCTCAAAACGGAATAAGTTGATTTTAAAATGATACTGCAATCAAGTTTAAGAATGTTTTGGGAGATTATTGGCATGTGACAGTTTTGTTACTTTATATTACCACCTTTTTTGAAGATCAATCATTTTATTTAACTTTAGACTTTGATATATATGGCATTAAAGTCATAGTAACTCATTTTAAACTGCAATGCAGTTACTGCCTTTTTGCTTTGTAGGGCGTTATTGGCCACAGTTGCGCTAGCTAACCAAAGGAGCATTCCTGGTGTTTACCAAGCCCCAGGCACACATGCACACACACAGCACACCAGCACACCAGCACAGCATGGCTTCTCTGGAGTTTCCTTACAAAAAAACACTAAGGCACGCTGAAAAAACCCTCTGCTCTTGTCTCCACACACTGCTGCAACTCTCCCAAGCAACATGCTCACAGCATGACACAACATGCCGAATCGCGATCTCCTTCAGCGCGGCTTGGGGATAATTGCGCGCATGGAGGCTTTCATGTTACAAGTGTGCCGTTGTGTAAGGACTGGGACGGATTAGAGCTGGAATAACCGAGAGCTCTTTTTGTTGGGTCGTAATAGGCCTGAACCACAGAGGGCCCATATCGCTAGGCTCATTAGAGATGCTGAACTAGCTATGAACTCAAACTCCATATCTCTCTCCCTGTCTCTCTCTCTCTCTCTCTCTCTCTCTCTCTCTCTCTCTCTCTCTCTCTCTCTCTCTCTCTCCAACTCCATATCTCTCTCTCTCTCTCTTTCTCCCTCTCCAACTCCATCTCTCTCTCTCTCTCTCTCTCTCTCTCTCTCTCTCTCTCTCTCTCTCTCTCTCTCTCTCTCTTTCTCTCTCTCTTTCTCCCTCTCCAACCCCATATCTCTCTCTCTCTCTCTCTCTCTCTCTCTCTCTCTCTCTCTCTCTCTCTCTCTATATATATATATATCTATCTTTCTCTCTCTTTCTCCCTCTCCAACTCCATCTCTCTCTCGCTTTCTCTCTCTCACGCTCTGTCTCTTTGTCTATCTCTATCTCTCTATCTATCTCTTTCTCTCTCTCTTCCACTGTCAGTGGTTTATGACGGATGCCCCAGGTCTTTTGACGCCCAGCTCTGGTGGCCCAAGACACCGTTTGGCCAGCCTGTGGCCATCGATTGCCCCAAAGGATCTACAGGTGGGTTCAATGTCACAAAGGGACTGGGTAGAGTCACAAAGTTCAAAGTAACTATAGATATATACCATGTATCAAGTTTATTTTTCATTCTTTTTCTTTTTATGTTTTGGTTATTGTTGTTCATAAGCCTTCAGGTTATGTTGTGAATGATTTAATGTTGTTTTTGGGTTGCCATAGGGACGGCTATCCGCCACTGCAGTGATGAAAAGGGGTGGCTGCCCCCACAGCTCTTCAACTGTACTTCTGCCTCGTTCGCACAGCTCAAGAAAGAGGTCACTTGCTTTTCCTCTCTGTCTCTTTTGGCTTGCTGTTATTATGATGTTTTTATATCCCATTATCTTATTCACATACCATAGACAAATATGCTGCAGCAAAAAAAAGTTTGGTCTCAAATATCTCTCCCACATTTGTGAAATTCATGTCTGATATGAGTTTGTAATTAAAAATAAAACATTAGGGGGCGCTGTGGCGCAGCGCGCTAAGCCCCCCACACTTGGGCTTGCATGCCCATGGGGACCCCGGTTCGAGTCCGGACAGGGTCATTTCCCAACCCTTCCCCATCTCTCTCCACACTCACTTCCTGTCACACCTTCACTGTCCTATCCGAAATAAAGGCCCAAAAAGGCCATAAAAATATATTTAAAAAAATAAATAAAACATTAACTTATGCACGTATATAGAGCAAACAAACAAACAAACAAACAAAAAATGTTAGTTTTGCCCTACTTGCATTAACTGTGGCACGTCTCCTCAATGCCATTAAATAGACTGGGATGTTAGCATGTACTAAGTTCCTCTGGATGAAAAAATATCAGTGTAACAGTTCTGTGTGGCATTTCACAGCTTTCCAAACTGCATCTTGCTGACTTTTTTCCTGTGTTGCCAACAGAATGAGGAGATAAGGGGGAACCTGTCCATAGATGCTGATAGGTCGAAAAGCCTGGCCGGCCAGCTACACACCGCCACTGGCCATACCCCCCATCTCTATGGTAACGACGTGAAGACGGCCTATAAGCTCCTGACGCTGACATTGCAGAGGGAGAGCCAGCAGCAGGGCTTCAACCTCACCGCCACTCACGACACTGTCTTCAACGAGGTACACACGCACGCACGCACGCACGCACACGCACACGCACACACACACACACACACACACACACTATATATGTGTAGCATTTCTGATACACATTCTGTTAGTGTGCTGAAAGCAAAATCTTTAGGCCTGGGGTATGTTTCCTGCAGAATATGTGTGCATGTGCGTGGCAGGGTGCGTGGCAGGGTACATAGACGTGTGCGCACAGTGCAATATTGACATAACCATGAGAGGTGATAATCTGAACTTCCATGGTGAGGTCGCGGTACAGTCAAACAAATGGTGGAAAATGAGAACCCCGTTGGCTATCTGTCCCCTTGATGATACCTCCAGCATCATGCACAGTGCTCTGATTGTTCTGAAGAAAGAGCAGTCATTCACACACGGTTGCGGACATAAGTGAAGTCACACAACAAGCATACTCCTGGCCCTGCATGTGTTTGATTCTAGTTGTGAGTAACAGCCATTTAAATTGCGCCACGCCTTTGCGTACTTTCGCAACTTACAGAATGTTTAGAATAGTGCACATGTGTCCAAGTTCAAGCCCTTTTTGCTGGATAGTACACAGAGGTCCATTAGCTATTTGTTTTGAGCACGCACAGATAATTTGAAGACTGGCTTGTTGACCTTTTAAGATATCTGATTAGGCATTCGCACAAATTATTATTTTTTTTGCATCCTGAATGAACAGCCCTTTTCCTTTCCTCTGAAGGACTTAGGGTTTCTTTTGAAGACTCGTCTTTAAGTGGCTTCTCAGAATTCCACTACATGCAATTATCCAGTATTGTCAAAACCTTATGACTCTAAACTTAACGCTTGATTGACCCACATTGCTTTGGATTGCATTTAATCCTTTGCAAATTCCAAAGATACTAATATCCTAACAGAATGCTTCACTTTAGCTGGATGGGCTAACTTGGGAGCTTAGCCAACTAAGAGAGGTTAAGAGTTGGAAAGAATATTAGGTATAAGTCACTTACTCACTCGTAAGCTTTTTCATGAGGACCCACGTATGCAGAAAACAATAAAGGTCATGACCAGAGATTTGACCTTACATCTTGATCAGGAAGGGGAGTTAAATGTGTTTAAGGAAGTGTTAACCCTTGTGAATGACAAGAAGGATCTGGTGAATGTCAATGTGGTGTTTGGTTTACCACATGACTTCCTCTAGGCTACTACTTCATATCAAATCTGAGGAACCCAAATGAGCTTATGGGCTCCCTTAAGTGATAATTTGTAGAACATTTGTGCATCTAGAATTCTGTGTATAATCTAATTAACAATTGTATCCTAATGAAGTATTATGCTCCCACATAACAGTATTGCAGTAAGTTATTGCAAACCAAAGCGAAAGAGGTCTGTTGTAGGCACCCAGATCTCTTCTTGGAGCTTGAAGGCATTTCACCTTTCATGTAAAATGCATCAAATAATCAGCTCTGCCCTGTGGACATGGAACCAGAAAGGAGCTACAGTATATCTCTGTATTACTGGCCAGAAGTGAAGAAGCCTTCTCCATGAGAGGCAAAAACACTTCAAGCTCCAAGAAGGAGATCCACTTGGCTCAAAACTTTCTTTTGACTAACATGACCTAGATGAGTGATAAATCCTCACAGGCTTGCTTGCGCAACTCTTTGCAGGATGTCGTTGGCGCAGGCAGTAGCATCCTTGATCTGGCTAATAAGGAGCACTGGGAGCAGATCCAGCTCTTTGAGGGCGGCTCAGCTGAGCTCCTGCGCAGCTTTGAAGACTACGCCAGCACCATGGCCCAGAACATGAGGAAGACCTACCTCAAGCCTTTCACCATCGTTGCCAAAAACCTGAGTA
>NC_085860.1:47746702-47781702 GCF_034702125.1 Engraulis encrasicolus | reverse complement strand
AGCCCTGATTGTATGTCCTGTATGCTGCAGGGTGGGCGGTGGCGGTGCCTGGTCTGCTAAGGGCTGTGAGCTGGTCTTCAGGAACAACAGCTACATCAGCTGCCAGTGCAGCCATCTCAGCAGCTTCGCTGTACTCATGGACATCTCTAAGAGAGAGGTACAGTATTACACTGTATTACTACCCAGTGTTTGTTACTGTAAGTGTGTTTCTTTGAGTGTTTCTATGAGTGTGTTTGTGTGCATGTGTGTGTGTATATTATACTGTATGTGTATGCATGCATGTGTGTGCACATATTTCATATTTGTTCGTTGTGTATGCCAGTGTGTGTGTGTGTGTGTGTGTGTGTGTGTGTGTGTGTGTGTGTGTGTGTGTGTGTGTGTGTGTGTGTGTGTGTGTGTGTGTGTGTGTGTGTGTGTGTGTGTGTGTGTGTTTATGTAATTTATCTGTGGGGACATTCTCCTTCTGAGGCTGATGACCTAAACACCACAGTCTCCACTTCTCTGGTGGCCCTGCTGTGTGTGTGTGTGTGTGTGTGTGTGTGTGTGTGTGTGTGTGTGTGTGTGTGTGTGTGTGTGTGTGTGTGTGTGTGTGTGTGTGTGTGTGTGTGTGTGTGTGTGTGTGTGTGTGTGTGTGTGTGTGTGTGTGTGTGTGTGTGTGTGTGTGTGTGTGTGTGTGTGTGTGTGTGTGTGTGTGTGTGTGTGTGTGTGTGTGTGTGTGTGTGTGTGTGTGTGTGTGTGTGTGTGTGTGTGTGTGTGTGTGTGTGTGTGTGTGTGTGTGTGTGTGTGTGTGTGTGTGTGTGTGTGTGCATGTCTGCATTCATATCCCCATGTGTCCTCATATTGTGTGTGGTGACGTCCTCCACAGCATGGTGACGTGCTCCCTCTGAAGCTGATGACGTACACCACGGTGACGGCCTCCCTGGTGGCCCTGCTCGTCACCCTCCTGCTGCTGGCTGTCCTGCGCCGCCTGCGCTCCAACCTGCACAGCATCCACAAGAACCTGGTGGCTGCCATCTTCCTCTCCGAACTCATCTTCCTCCTCGGCATCAACCAGACCGAGCGCCCGGTGAGACACACGTTACACAACATAGTGGGGGAAATACTGTACAAGGGGGCTGAGCTTGTCGACTTGGGATTACTTCAACCAACTAGATCAGTGTTTCCCAACCTTTTTTGACTCGCGTACCCCCTAAGCCTTTTTGTTGTACCATGAGTACCCCCTATCTCATGCTCTCTATATATTCCTTTATCCCAGTATGACTATACTCTATTCAATTGTCATTATCACATTTTTCCGCGTACCCCCTGAGGTGTGCTAGCGTACCCCTAGTGGTACACGTACCCCTGGTTGTGAACTAGATAGATAGATAGATAGATAGATAGATAGATAGATAGATAGATAGATAGATAGATAGATAGATAGATAGATAGATAGGCAGGCAGGCAGGCAGGCAGGCAGGCAGGCAGGCAGGCAGGCAGGCAGGCAGGCAGGCAGGCAGGCAGGCAGGCAGCACAGTAGTAGTCTGATTTATAATAGTGCATAATGTAAAAATATGTGCCATGCTTCTGCTTGTACATACTGTGGTATGGTAAACAAAATTGCATGCTACATTTTAAATAAGAGAGAGAGGGAGGTAGAAATAGTGCAGAGCATTTTCTTGTTCACATTCTTTAAAAAAAAAAGCAGCACTAACAGTCGAAACTCAGCTGGGCATGTCATGTCTGAGAGCATTTCACATTTCCTCTGTGATGGTGGTAATGATTCCGTGTCACACCATACGCCCCTCAGGGCCTCGTAGTGCAGCTCTCATCAGCACTACCATGACACCTGCATCTCCCCCACAGAGGAGAGGGGGAGGCTGGGAACTACAGCTGTCAATGGAAGCGAGAGGCTGCCAGGGCCGAGAGTTACGATGTGTGGTAATGTGATCCCTCTAACTCTCGTTCTGTCAGTGCCAGAGCCAGAGATATACAGTACAGGCCGCCTGTCACTTTCACAGCAGACAGTTGGATTTGTTGCTTCTTCAAGCACTGCGCTCGCTTTGTGTGTGAGCCTTGACTGAGGCAGGCCAGGAGGAAGTGCTCTGGCGCAGCACACACACAAGCGCCCTGCATACACACATGCAGCATAGGCAAACACATACTCACATACACACACTCTCTGACTCTGTCTGTCTATCTCTCTGTTTGGGTCTGTCTCTTTCTCTGTCTGTCACTCTCTCTCACAAACACACACACACACACTGGATTTCCTGATACACAGAGAGTGTGCACTGCTCAAGAGGTACTTGTAGAGGATTTAAAAAATATATATTATTCACCCCACTCTGACCTGGACCACAGGCTTATGATTACTTTTAAACTGGATATTGCACCAGGGTTTGGGAAAGTTCCCAAAAAATAGAAAGTTCTCAGCGGTTTGTAGCATTTTAGTGTTTTTCAAGGGCAAAAGAATAGCCAAGAATACTTGCCATTGGCCAGCCTTAAAGGGGTATGCCACTATTTTGGGGCTAAATACAGTTAAAATCGTTGGCTGGGGTTTATAAAGGGGGTAAAGTGTCTTATTTTTCATGTTAAGCGTTGTCTTGCTTCAAGACAAGTTAAAAGAGGGAATATGTCGCTAAGCTAGTGAAAGTCAATGTATCCGTGTAGCATGCTTCAATGCTACACGGATACATTGACTTTCACTAGCTTGGCGACATATTCCCTCTTTTAACTTGTCTTAAAGCAAGACAACGGCTTACATGAAAAATAAGACACTTAACCCCCTTTATAAACCACAGCCAACGATTTTAACTGTATTTAGCCCCAAAATAATGGCATACCCCTTTAATACAAAATTCCATAAATGATAATAATAATGATACATTTTATTTGGTAGTGTCTTTCTAAATTCCCAAGGTGTGTGTGTGTGTGTGCGTGCGTGCGTGCGTGCGTGCGTGCGTGTGTGTGTGTGTGTGTGTGTGTGTGTGTGTGTGTGTGTGTGTGTGTGTGTGTGTGTGTGTGTGTGTGTGCGTGCGTGCGTGCGTGCGTGCGTGCGTGTGTGTGTTTTCACACCCCCATGCCCCCCACATGTACAGAGTATCTGTGACAGGAGATTAACCTCCATGAGATCTGAGGTGCTTGCCACAATCCTCTGGATTTCCGGACTGTTCTGTCTGACAGCCCACCCTGAGACCCAACACGGTGCATGAGCCACTTAAAGGCTCTGCGTTCCTCTCAGCGAGATTGTTTACCTGATGCGGGTCGTTTGGCTTTGTTTTTGTCATGTCAAGTCAAAACACTATGCTCAATGTGTGGGAATCATGAGAATGCCGCAATTTGGTGAAGAAAGCCTGGGCCCTTAGGGTTGGAAGCTGTGAGAGTGTTTTAGTCAACAAGGCATTAGTGATGCCTTGGGCAGGTATGTCATATCTCTATCTGCCTTAACAAATAGTGTTTGTTGTTACCCCTCCAGACATTACCACCACACTCTACTGCACAATGCATGCACAGTAAACGGTATAAATGTACAGTATACGCCTTATTGCACATTCCCCATTTCAACATTGTCGTACTGAATTCCTGGTGTGCTAGTTCTTGTTAGCCTACCCATAGCCCTTCTGAATGGGCCAAAACAGGGGTGCAGATCTTATGTCACAATTGGGGTGGGCATGCGGGGGGCTTATTTTCTTAATCAGTGTGTAATTTCTACCATGCCGCCATATATCATTCCTTTGTAGAGGCTTGCCATGTCATTCAAAAAGCACACAGAATAATTTTGATTTGATTACCAAAATGTTACATGGTGGGTGAGGTGGTGGGGGAATGTACACGCCCCTTGTCCCCACAGGAACCCAGAACAGATGTAACATGTTGCAGGACTTTTTTACGTTCTCAGTTTAAAAACCTACTCCATTTCAACCTACCTGTCTCTCTCTGTCTCTCTCTCCCTCTCTCTCTCTCTCTCTCTGCCTGTATAGTTTGTGTGCACCGTGGTGGCCATTCTGCTGCATTACTCCTACATGTGTACGTTTGCCTGGATATTTGTGGAGGGCCTGCACATCTACCGCATGCTGACCGAGCAGCGCAACATCAACCAGGGACACATGCGCTTCTACTACGCCATTGGATGGGGCATCCCTGCCATCATAACAGGTATGGTGCCCTCTCTCTCTCTCTCTCTCTCTCCTCCTAACTCTTCTCTCTCTTTGTCTTTCGCTTCCTCTCGCCCCGTCCTCTCTTTTCCTCTCTCTGTGTCTCCGTCCGTCTGTATGTGAGTCCACTGCACACACACTCACATGATCCAATGGGATGTGACTCTTTCTTACATGTCAGCCATATATTTTTGTGAAACACAAATGCTGCACTGTATGGCGTAGCGCCCATAGGAAAATACTGACACTGCACTACCACGACACAATAAAAAAAAACAGTTTCGATTCAAAATCTTCAACAGTGTATTTTTGGTCCCAGAGTACTCTCCAAGACTTTCGTAACAATTCCAATAATTGCACTGCATTTGTATGGTGTATGTCGTGTCCATAGCACTGCATTGCCAGCATGTGTTTATGTCGAGCCCATAGTGTTGAATCAGAGAGAGTAGATAAGAGAGAGGTTCCATTGGCCCATTGTTTCTGGGTTCTACTACTGCAAGGGGGAGGGGGGGGCAAATCCCCAGACCTAAGGACTGTTCTATTCAATGCTAGGAGCATTATGACACGCCCCTTAAGGCAGACCGGAAACTGGTCATGTTAGGTGCCCATATAAACCTATTATGGCATATCTCTATATACTTAAAGAATCTCTGGTTGAATCTTGCTGCTGAATCCTCCTCTGCAACGTGATGCAGCAGAAGACATACCTCTGCAGTACAGTATATGCATGATCTCTCAACCAGTGCTGCCACTTGCCATGACCTGTCCAAGGCAGCAATTCCCTGTTGGTCATAAGTCAGCAAAAGCATATGCAGTCAATTTCTAATCTCTTTTCAACAGGATTAGGTATTGGTATGCTTTGTAGATATTTTCTGACATTGCAGACTGCCTTTTTTCCACTTTTTTGTTGCCATGTGTTAAAGAGCCTGTTCATATTTAAGCTCAAATCCTGTCCTCAAAACATTTTTTTTTTTTCCAGGAAATATCCATTTAGCAAAGAACAAACAACAAGCGTATCCAAGTCAAACATTAAAAAAAAAATATGAGAACATTTCTATATAAGGCATAGTGAGTAAGAAATTACTTAAAGCACAGAAATAAACTTGATTAGAGATATGGGGGGATAAAATCCTTTCCTGGAAACAAATAATCTATCTGGCAAGCTTACAAACAAAAATAACAATAGGAAATGCCATAGTTCAATAGATAAGTAGTTCAATAGTTCATAATGCAGTACCGTTTTTTAAAGTTTCAGTTGTTTATACCCTGTGCATGTTGTTAGGGCTACTGGTTCAGTGAGAGTATTCTGAAAGTATTATAGACTCACTGACACTTGAGGCCAAACATGTGGTTAGGTTTGCGTGTTTGTCTTGTAATGTCTGTGTATGCTACTAGCAGAAAGAGCCAAGGGCCTTCCCATACAGTACTGTTTCGGGAGGCAATGAGGACAATGAAAGTCCTCTACTATGTTGCACTCTAAATGTTTATCTTGAAACGTTTTACTCTGGTGTTAGCAGTAGAGGCTCTTTTGTAGTGCTGTTAATGTGTAATCACTGGCTGCATTCATCAAGTGTGTGTGTGTGTGTGTGTGTGTGTGTGTGTGTGTGTGTGTGTGTGTGTGTGTGTGTGTGTGTGTGTGTGTGTGTGTGTGTGTGTGTGTGTGTGTGTGTGTGCACGCGCGTGCGTGCATGCGTGCATGCGTGCGTGCGTGTGTGGTGTCTCTCAGGGTTGGCTGTGGGCCTGGACCCCCAGGGCTATGGGAATCCAGACTTCTGCTGGCTGTCGGTGCACGACACTCTCATCTGGAGCTTCCTGGGGCCCATTACGGTGGTGGTGATGGTCAGTGTCAATGTCAGTCTTCTTCAATGTTTACCTGGGTTGCCACCTCCGTCTGACAAAAAAAATGTTCTTGTTTGCAATGGCATCCTTCATTTAGTGTCCAGGAACGTGTTTTTTTTTTTTTTTGGGACAGACCATTAAAAACTGGGACGATCAGGAAAAACCGGGACAGTTGGCAACACTAATGTTTACTCTTCACTACTACCAGTCCCATCAATCAGGAGGCCTAGACTAATGTCACCCGACCCACCTTTTAATCCCATGCCCCCCAGATCAACATTGACGGTTGCTGTTGAAGAGATGTTTACCTGTACTCTTTAGTGTGTTTACTTTAGCTTAGCTATCACGACTTCAAAGCACTGCGAGCATTTGGTCTAGCTTACCTGCACTGTCAACCCATTTCTCCGAGGCAGATGCAAGGGGGTGTGTCTACCTCACATTCATGAAATGCCTCTGTATGCTAGGCTAGTTGTTAAAGCTATAATGAATAAGACCACTCATCCTTCACTCATTTGCTATCTTAACTGCTGCATCACTGTCTTAGACATGCCCCATCGAGCCATTGGAGAGGCTCAAAATTGATTGGGTTCCCTATTACGGTAGATTTTGAAATCTTCTAGATTGTGTGAGTGGCCAGTGACTAAATGAGAAGTATGTGCAGGCCCAGCCTACCTTTTAATCTCATGCCCCCCAGATCAACATTGACTATTGCTGTTGAAGTGATGTTTACTCTAGTGTGTTTACTCTTCAATGCACTCTGCTATCAAAAGAGAAGATCACTAAGAAACCCCCTGTCCTTAGCTCTGAAAATGTGCTCGACAACTCCTCTCTCGACCTCTGTCCTCCCCTTGCAGATCAACATCGTCATATTCGTGTTGGCTGCCAAAGCGTCGTGCGGGCAAAAACAGCGAACCTTTGAGAAGGCCGGAGCTGTGTGAGTATCATATGAATTAGCCTTCTGTAGAGGTATCATTCAGCACTGCAGAATTTATACTGTGATGAAGTGAATTGCGACACCTCCAATAATGCAATAAAAAGATCTGAAACAATTTTAAAACGTTAGAATACGGCTCAAATATTAGCCACTAATAAATGCCTAACTGACTGTAGGCCTATAAATCACTTAACAGATGTGCAAAAACATCATTTGTTAGGCGTGTATTCACAAATTTCTTTTTTGTTGCCAATGAAGCCTTAATTATTGCTATAGTCGTAGGCCCCTTATTCTCTTATAACTAAGTCACAGACAGTAATTGGGCATCTATTAGTGGCTAATATGTGAGCCAAATTCTAAAGTGTTACCGTAAAAACACAATATTCATAATAATAATAATGATAATGATAATAATATTCATTTGCACAATATTCCATAACAGCAACGAAATGACTCCCTTGAGGCATAATGTAACATTACATGTAATCCAGGTTAAGACAACAGGCCGTTTCCCTCTTCTTCTTCCCCCTGCAGGTGTGCGCTGCGTGTGGCCATCCTGCTGTTGCTGCTGCTCAGCGCCACCTGGCTGCTGGGCCTCATGGCCGTCAACAGCGACGTGCTCACCTTCCACTACCTTTTTGGCATCCTCAGCTGCCTGCAGGTGAGCCAAGACTGCAAAGGACCTTCTGTTTCTGTGGTAGAAAAGCTGCACTCTCAACTACAATTCTTGTGAGGTTTATTTACTAATTTATTGGGTTAGCGTGACACAGACGGATGTTTCGGTGTCATGCTGAAAATGGTTCAGGCCAAATCTGACTGCCTATGTGTCCAAGCTATCCCACTCAGTGAAAAAAAATAAAAGTAGAATATGGCATTTCTATAACAAATGTACTGATCCAGTTGCTCGCACATGAAGACGTTGAGAAGGAGTTGAGATACGTACGTGTGCACTACAGATTTTTTTCAAATATATTTTGGATGTCTAGTATTTGTAACATCTGATGTTACAGCAGACAGACATTCATCTCACTTCAACCCTAACTCTGTCTTCTACACTCGCAGGGCTTCTGTGTTTTCCTCTTCCACTGCATCTTCAACAGAGATGTGCGTAACAACTTGAAGGACGTCTTCACTGGGAAGAAGATACAGGCGGAGGACACCAGCACCACCAGGGCCACCCTTCTGACTGTAAGCCACTAACAGAAACATGCCGTCCGTGCATGCCACAGAAACACTTGGTTGATATTTGTTTGTGTGATTGTGGATTGGTCATTGACTTTGTTTGTTATAGGCAGTTTGTCCTTTGTTGTTATAGGCAGTTTTATTCTTAAACCTATTTTAAATTTTATTTGAATTTCTACTTAAGTTTAATGATTTTTATTTGTGCTTTATTTTACTATTATTTTATTAATAATGTGTTACATTGTTTATAGTCCCTCAGTTGTACATCACCGTAATTTGTCAATAAATTGAATCTGTCTGTATGTCTGTTCGTCTGTCCATGTCTCTGTCTCTGTCTCTGTCTCTCTCTCTCTCTCTCTCTCTCTCTCTCTCTCTCTCTCTCTCTCTCTCTGTCCAGCGCTCTCTGAATGGGAACACCTATCTGGAGGATGGAGCCCTGTACCGGACGCCCATAGGGGAGTCCGATGTCTCCATGGAGAGCCACGTCAGGTCAGGCAAGAGCCAGAGCAGCAGCTACCTCTACAAACTCAGGTACGCGCTCGCACGTGTGTGTGTGTGTGTGTGTGTGTGTGTGTGTGTGTGTGTGTGTGTGTGTGTGTGTGTGTGTGTGTGTGTGTGTGTGTGTGTGTGTGTGTGTGTGTGTGTGTGTGTGTGTGTGTGTGCACGTGCATGTATGTGTGCCAGAACTATCCTCCTTGCAGTTGACAGATTCTTTTTTTATTACACACTTTTGTTCTTCTGTTGTGTTCAGAAGTCAGTCTTTCTGATCCTTTTCTCGTCTCACATGGTTTTAGTGCTATTTGCCCTTTCCTCATTCCCATGTTAACCCATTTAGACCTGAGGGATCTGAAAAGGATCTAGAAATGTTGCACATATGCTGGTTGTGGTTTCAGTGGGTTAAGCGCCCCGAGACACTTGTCAGTTTCTGTAGCAGCGATGCGTCCATACGAAACACTGCCACACTCATGCTCAGACAGCTGGTCCATGCAGCATATGACCACATCGTTCATCAGAAAAATCTTTTTACCCAATGAAGATTAGGTGAACTTCTCATCTTAGGCTCGCATTCATTTTTCATTTTATGCATAGCCCGGTGATGTGCATCTCCTCTGTCCCGTTCGTAGCTAAATCTGCAGCACGAGTCTTGTTTTATGGCTCTTTTTTAATGAGCGTTTTACAACACTGCTGTGGAATGGGGAGGTACTGCCGGGAAAGAGCAAGACGTGATTTTGTCTCTCCTGTATGTTTGTGTCTGTGTGTGTGTGTGTGTGTGTGTGCGTGTGCGTGTGTGTGTGTGTGTCTGTGTGTGTGTGTGTGTGTGTGTGCGTGTGCGTGTGCATGTGCGTGCGTGCGTTTTGCCCTGCAGGGAAGAGTCTGGAAATAAGAAGCGACGTGGCTCCCAGGGCACAACGACCAAAAGCCACGATGAAGGCAACCCATCCCTCTACTATCAAAAGAGCAAAAAGGGTGATGGTGAGCAATTAGCAAACGGTTATTTTGACACGGCTTACTCTCACTGCAGTCAGAGGTCACAGGTCATAGCCGTTGTGTGTCTGTGAAATTTAAAGGAGAATTCTGTCTAAACAATGAACAAAATTCAAGAGACACCGCACACGGCTTACGGCGTTTTGCGTTGTTCACTCCGAGAAATAAAGTAAAGAAAAGTAAGCAGTGTGCGGTGTCTCTTGAATTTTGATAATTGATTCACCTTCTCCTGCCTCACACCTGCACCTGCATTACTGAGGGCTTGTGCACAAGGACTCTCTTGAACTTTGAGAATTCTGGCTAATTTCAACATGTAGTCTTACACCTACTTATATTCCTCATGCTACCCTGTCCTTGTCAGTACTTTATGACGTGGCTTTTTTTGTGAACTGTCTGAGATCCTGCCCATTCTATTGGGGGCATGGTCTCTTTAAATTTTCAAAAAAACACAGTAGCATATAAATATAATCTCAGAAGGGATGCCTGTTGTTGTTGCATAACTTTTGGGATGATATTTGGAGTATGTTTTGGGCTGAATAAACAAAATTCCAAGTTGTCAAGGGTAGCATGAGCAGCAGAACTGCATTTTGAAGTTGGGTGGAATTCTATTTTAAAGGTGTACTGTGTAATATTTTCAGCATTCTTTCCAGAATGCATGCTGCCCATTCACAATTGGTACGTTTTCCATGAAATTTCTAAGTATTCATTATGATTGGGATCAGGGGGATCTTCTCCATGTCCGCCATTTTGAATTTCCAGATTTTTTTAGCTGCAAACTTGCTGTACTTTGGTCATACTAGTAAATATTAGTGTGTGTGGTTTAAAAAAAAAAAAATCATGGAAAAATCAAATTTGCCAACAGGCAGCACAGTTTTAAAGAGCACCATAATTGCAATGCCTACTCTGCCCACCATCCTGCTCAAATGTTTTCCCTGCAGCTACCAAATAAATAGAAATATATGTACTGATGTAATGGATGTGTGTGTATTTTTGGGTCTGTGTGTATGTGCACACCTACATACTTACGTGTGTTTTTGTGTGTGTGTGTCAGACTCTGATTCTGACAGCTGGGTGTCTATGGATGAAGACGGCAGTTCGTCTGCATCATCACACTCCTCAGATAGCGAAGCTGAAGAGATGGGCCCAAAACAGAAGTGGAACAACGAGAGAACACCACTACACAGCACCCCAAAAGGTGCGGGCACACACACACACACACACACACACACACACACACACACACACACACTTGCGCACACACTGAATTCCCTGATACACAGAGGATGTCCACTGCTCTGTCCACTGCACAGAGTTCCATTGTAGAGGCCCATAGCTGTTATACACACTAGATGCCTCAACCTTATGGCACGCCGTGGCCCAACCCTGCCATCTTGGTGCAGTATCCTGTGTTTTTCATGGATGTCGTTTTACTGCCACCTATAGGATCATGTGTGTATTGCCTTGTCACCGTGGCAGCCTCATACTGTGTAAACGTGGTGGTGATCTGGCTTGAGTCATTTGTTCAAATACAAAGGGTGGTCAACGCAGCATATCCATACAGTACACACACAGCGTATGTCTGGTATACGGTCGTATACCAGACACACTAACAGGCATGTACGGTATTCATGCATACTTACTCACTCACTCAGCATTATCAAGGTTCTCTTGGCCTTCGCTGTTTGTGAAGGCCAAAGTAACTTCACCACTGACTTATCTGTTGTATGTTTCAGTGGACACTGTGACCAATCAGGTGAGGCCTTACTGGCCCATGGAGCCCCCGACAGCCAGTGAGGGCGAGGATGGGAGCGGGGTAGAGAAGCTGCGCGTGGAGACCAAAGTGAACGTGGAGCTGCATCCGGAGCACAAGCTGAACCACAACGGAGATCACCGGCCCGAGGACAAGCACAGCCCAGCCAGCCTGCCCAGGAGCAACCGGCCCGCAGAGCAGAGGAGGGGTAATGCCAGAGATTCTTTAAGTATATAGAGATATGCCATTGTAATAGGTTGCTATGGGCACCTAATGTGACCAGGTTCCGGTCTGCCTAAAGGGGCGTGTCATAATGCTCCTAGCATTGAATAGAACAGTCCTTAGGTCTGCCTAGGTCTGCCTAAAGGGGGATTTACCCCCCTCCCCCTTGCAAAAATGGAACCCGGAAACAATGGGCCAATGAAACCTCTCTCTCTCTACTCTCTCTGGTAATGCCTTGTTCACAACAAGAACGACCTACGCTAACTGAGCGATGGAAGTCATTATTTCTCTATGGAGGTCGCGCGTCCAGAGCGAATTCGCCATGGGCGAAGCGAACTGAGCGACCAGAGCGAATTTTAACGATTAAAGTCAAGCTAATATTATGGTAATGACCTATGACGCGGTTCGGCGAAAACCAATTAGAATGGTCATAACTCTGAATGTCCCAGGTTGTCAAGCCAGAGCCGTTATGTGATTAGCTAAATCAAACATGTCAATGTCACGTCCAGAGCGAATACATCGAATTCAAGGCGAAACTTCTTCTGCTACCTCCGCTACCAGGCAGCGTAGGTCGCTCTCGGTGTGGACAAGGCATATGTCAGACGTGCCTCCGTTATCCCCAGACGCAGAGAACTGACCCACCTCTTTCGTCATGGAGAGTGCGCAAGTTCTCTAGATTTTACTTTTTGGAACCTATGCACACACACACCAGACACAAAGTCATAAGGCGGGATAGACCTTACCTTTGGAAAAGAGCCTCAGTTACTTGGAGAGATAAAATGTTTATGCAGACACCATGTCCAAATTTTAGCCTTCTCTTGTAGCACAAATAAAGAAGATAAAATGAATCTGTGTGCTTCTAATACTCAAATTAGCACTCATTCAACACTCAAACAGTTTTCTACTCAAACTGACTCAAACAACACTCAAACACTCAAACCTATTTTTTTACTATCTATGTGGTGATCTGCAGTTGAGGCTACAAACAAGACAATTCAGTCAGGTTTGGAGTGGGTTGGGACTTACTGAATCATCCCATTCATGGCCATAACTCAATTTCTTTGTTCAAGTATGGCTCAACAGCAGGGCATTTGCAGGCCACAGTAAGACAGTAGTGTGAGGCACAGTAATGCAAGACTGATGGACCTATGAACTCATCCCTCGTTCAACTCGCTCCTTCCCTCAGCCCTTCACTGTCTCTAATGCCCTAGTGTTGTGTGCCTCCTTTTCTCACCGTGTGTGTGTGTGTGTGTGTGTGTGTGTGTGTGTGTGTGTGTGTGTGTGTGTGTGTGTGTGTGTGTGTGTGTGTGTGTGTGTGTGTGTGTGTGTGTGTGTGTGTGTACATGTGATGTGAATGTGTACATGAGATGTGTGTGTGTGTGTGTGTGTGTGTGTGTGTGTGTGTGTGTGTGTGTGTGTGTGTGTGTGTGTGTGTGTGTGTGTGTGTGTGTGTGTGTGTGTGTGTGTGTGTACATGTGTGTGTGTGTGTGTGCATGTTTGTCTAACGTCTGCTGGTGTCTTTCAGGTATCCTGAAGAACAAGATCACCTACCCACCTCCGCTGACGGACAAGAACATGAAGAACCGCCTGAGGGAGAAGCTGAGCGACTACAACTCCTCCACCACGCCCTCCAAGACGCCCTCCATCGACTCGGCCGAGGGCATCCGCACCATCACCGGGGGCAACGGCACCCTCATCAAGCCCCCACCCAGGCTCCCTGCCACCGCCCGCAACGGCCTCACCATGGAGCTGGAGCTGGGCACTGAGATGGAGCCCGTCAATGGCGGAGAGGAGTCCGATTCAGAGTGAGTGACTGGGGAGCCCCCTGCTCATGTCCAGGGGTTATCCTCTAATGACGTATTTGAATTTAATTGACTGCTTTACCGTTAGGTCATTAATAAATCATGATTGGGCAATCCTCAGAGCACAGCTGTCTCCTCGCCTCTGGTAATACAGGCAGCTAGCTGATCTTTTTCTGCTCCAGTATCTGTCTCATTGTCCATATACTGCCAAGACATTAGTGTATGTTATTGTTATAAAGACAAGCTGGGCTACTTCACAGTGTCTAGACCCAGAGATGACTGGAGCACTCAGCAACTTTTTT
This sequence comes from Engraulis encrasicolus, assembly GCF_034702125.1. Taxonomy (NCBI): domain Eukaryota; kingdom Metazoa; phylum Chordata; class Actinopteri; order Clupeiformes; family Engraulidae; genus Engraulis; species Engraulis encrasicolus. The sequence goes on along the minus strand of NC_085860.1, from coordinate 47,768,050 downwards.
AGAGGTTTTTCATTTTGGTGCACAAAATGACTGACGTTTCGGCGCACCTGCGCCTTCCTCAGAGTCAAAAGCTGTTATTATGTTATTGTTATATTTAACATAATCATTGACTTTTTTGTACTACTAATATCTGTTTTTCTAATTGCATGGATTCCTTTAAATGTGTGCATTAAATCTAGCCACCTTAAGTGAGTCAAGAATCACTCATAGCAAATCTCTGGGAAATATGATTTTTAACAAGTTGGGTTGGTCAATTTCTGATCCAACCAGGTGGAACCTGGGTCGACTAGAGATGGGTACAAGGGAAAATGGGTTAGTTTTGGATGGGGTCGGGTCAAATCGAATGAGCTGAGGTGGAGCTTCAGCTTATGCCTCCACCCACAGGCTGAGCATTTCACTTTGTAAAGCAACTCTGTGGATATAACATTACCTACTACCCCACCTAATGGCCAATGGTGGTACTGATTTTAGTGCTGTCAAAGTTAGATAAACTACATTCTGCATTACAAAAAGCAGGATTTGCAAGGTCTTAACCTTGGCAGATGTTCTACGAAGGTTATTGATACCAACAGAGCAACCAAATGTGAATGGTCACGAAAATCAGTCTGCTCAATTATTTTACATTTCTTGGAATCAGCAACACTGACAGATACACTTGTGTTAATATTGATATTTAAAAGTCTTCAATCTTATGCACTTTGTTCCATGAAAGGTGACGCTATTATTGTAACTAAGGATGAAATAAAACAAGTTAGAGTGGCCCACTTCATGACCTCTGGGGCACTCCATATCCATTAGTTAACATGCTGTATTCCACTCTGTTGTAATTCCCTGAACTGGCATTTTTACACTACCAACACGTCATTCTGAGAAATCAAAAACATTCCGGAATTTGGACGCTTTTTTTACAGGCTATTCACCTAATATTAAATCAAGCCATCATCAAGAGATGTATAATTGATGTAGTTGGTATCTTCTATTGTATAATTGATGTATTTGGGCTTTTTTTGTCCCTTGCCATCGTATGAAATTACTTACATAATCTTTCTCTCTGGCAGTGGAAGCAACGAGACATCTATCTGATCAGACAAGACAAAATTCCGTCGATCTGAGAAGGACCAACAGAATACCACATGGGTGTGTGGGAACTGGACTCTACGGGTGCCCATGGGAGACAAAATTCCCCAAAACTCTGTGGTCCTTGGCGCAAAGCACAGCACTTAATTCCTGTGTCTGCCCAGTCAGGATTGTTTTTGTCCTTATCCTGGCGTGTGGAGAAAAGGGAAGAATGTTCAGGAAACCCAGTGGCACTGCCCAAGACCCCAACGCTACTGTGGACACAGAGCCAGGGTCAGTACTAGAGAATGTTAAGTCCATAGCCTGACAGGCACTAAGATACTGTGAAACGGCAGTGAGAATCAAAAGTTTGGATTTGCCCACTGCACTCTCAGGATGTCCATCCATCATGAGAAAAGAAGATACACCACTCTGGGGTGTGCTCTCTTAAAACACTGCCTTAGGTCCTCAAGGGCAAAGGCAGTCACGTTTACATTCATGAAGACATGATGGCGTTGGGACAGTCAAACCTGTCCACAAAGACTTATCGGTGAATAAGTACTGTACTTGCCACTTGTTGTAGATATTTTTGTATTTTAATTGGTATATAGTTGGAACGAAGCGTTTGTAAATTGTAATTAGTCATTTTTTATAAAAACAATGTTGTATTTCTGTTTTTTATACAATGTACTGTTTGTGTATTTCAAAAGAATTGCTTTTTTATTGCAGTTGTTTTCTTGTACAGTAGAAATTTAACTGAGCTGACAAACTTGGTGCCTATCTTATTGTCTTACACTCTGTTTCAGTGCATTTCTCATTTCACTATCACTTCAAAGGCTGAGAATTACAGCAAGATGGGAAACATAATTAAGTCTAGTCATAAACCACATGTTCAGAATGAATGGATGTTTAGAAGGTCTCCTCAACTAATACCTTGCCTTCCCTGTGTAAATATCTGGAATCAAATATTGGGCATGTCTGTATTCATATTTATTTGATACAAGGATTACAGAGCCACTCCTGTCTGTTATGGTCCTTAAAGTTAAATGTCATCTTTATTTGAATGTGGTAAATATTAAACTGTGAAAGTATTCTCCCACAAAAAAGAGTGAGGAAGACATAAGAGCTCACATTCATCCAAACCAAACTTATAATGTACATTCCAAATGGCCTTGTCATAAATGAACATTCCAAACAACGTTTTCTGTATGTGTGTAGATATGTAGGCATACTTTCCGTATTTCCTTGTTGATTACTTACCTACATGAAAAAGATGTTTAAAACACACTTGCCGATACAATTTTTATAAAATCTCATAAAAGACATGGCCTTTATACTGTAATAAGCACTCACACACGTCCCATGTACTACGTTTATAAGTTGTAGTATATGGAATGTGTACATGTCTGCCTTACTTTAGGACAGTGAGGAACGGGACCTTTTATAGTATATGCCATATAGGCCTCAGTTACATGAGACAATTAATTCCGAATTAACTCCATTTAATTCCGAACAAATCTTTATTTTGCTTTGAAAACATCATGTAAACACTTCCCAAATCGGAATTAAGTTTAATCGGAATTAAATGTAAGTGCAATGTAAACTCAACTGAAAAAAACCTTATATTCTGAGTTATTCATTTGGAATTAATAATTCGGAATTAAATCCATCATGTGAATGTAGCCATAGTCCATTTATGAGGCATTTTTAAAGTTTTATACATGTTCCATATAGGTATTGTCCAAGGATTGCATTTTTGCTTTGCTTATTTCCTGTTCTTGTGTTGGTGCTATGTGTACATGCAGCACTTTTCACTGAAGTTTTTTTTTTTTCTCCAATAGACGCGGATGGTTCTTTTTAGGGGAAATAGTAAAACCCTCCCACCTGCCATATCATTTGTTCTAAAGCCTATAATCCCAGAGCCTGTCATAGTTTCATGGTTTCAAATACCAATGTGTGCCAACCTCATGATCCGTGTATTACCATAACTGTGCTGTTTGACAGAATCTGCAGTGCTCCAGCATCACAGGGATATTTTTAAAAGCTGATTCCAATTTGATGTTTTAATCCATCCATGAACTACAATGGTGTATCACATTGCATAAACCGTGACAAGATTTTTTTTATTATTACTATGGTGATTGTTTAAACAGTGAGTAAATAAGGATACCACTGTACATTTATCATCTTGCATGCCAGAAAGTACTTTGAGCCAACATCTAAAAATAAGTCATCCAACCTAAATTTTGTATTGCTATTTGGTATTGCTGGATCCTCTATGGGCACCCAATCTAATGTGCAAAGCTTTTCTCGCCGTCAAACAGATATGTACTGTATGTCTTAGCATTCCCCACATCGGTAACACTTTAGTAACAGTCCTTTTAAAAGCTTTATGAACACTTAATTAACATGTCTTAATGAACTGATTATAAACAAAACATTAACATCTTTTTGTAAAGCAGTGAGTAGAGTGGAGAGTAGAGTGTCTTTATCCAATGGTTTCATGTCTTTTGCCATGGGGGATAATAAAGCTACTACTACTACTACTATTTTGGAGGACATACTTCCAGGACTGCTGCGGCTGGACTGTGTCTGCTGTGTTAAGATAGTATTTCTTACTCAGTTACAAACATTTGTAAATGTTTTGATGATAATTAGTTCATTGTTTACAAAGTGTTCATGAAGCTATTTAGGGACTGTTATTCTACAGCGTTACCTTCATATCTTTCATACAAGCCTGCATGACTGTATCATCTGTTTTGTCTGATGACGTTATTCCAGATTCTTAAAGGTGCACTGTGTAGTATGGTGCAGAGTAGGTTTTACAACTATGCTACTCATTGAAACCGTGCTGCCTATTGCCAAATTTGATCTTTTCATGAATATTTACTAAATAATGAACATAAATTTACTAGTATGGCCAAAGTACAGTAAGTTTTGCTGCTAAAAATGTCTATTTCTGGAAATTCAAAATGGCGGCCCATGGAGAAGATCCCCCTTTTCATGTATGAAAAAAAGTAATTTTCTCAGTCATAATGAACACTTACAATGTCATGATGGTAGTTAGTATTTATGAAAAGGTAACATTTGTGAATGGGCAGCATGAATTCTGGAAATAAACTACTAAAGTGCCACTACCAAGAGAGGCCATTTGCTTCATGCATGCAGTTGAGCCCTATCATATAGTCCAGCCCTACCTTCACTCATGCTTTGTTGTAATACTCATATTTCAGTCTGTGTATATTAGTAGACACTGGAGACATGCAACACGTGTGTTAGATATCTGTATTTATTTGTTGTTTTTTTGTCTTCAGACACTGGAAGGAACACCTGTAAAATAAAAATGCATACATCCTTTTTTTAAAAGAAAGATTGGTCAATCATATGGAGTTTTGTTTTCACCAGGCCATTGTGTTACTAGCCTAGAAATCTAGGAACAATTTACTGTACTGACAAAAGCTGACATTTCTTCCCCGGCCTCTCATGGGAGTCAATATACTTGTAGTAGAAACAGACTACCAATAACTAAAATCACAACTAATTATCCTGTAATCATAATGTAGTAAATGTCACAGTGCCAACTGATGGGAATACTCTGCTATGGACCACTGACTGAAAAGAAAAGAAAATCAATGATGATTTCCACAGTCATTGCAGAGGACTGTATGAAATACAATTTGACCTTTCACTCATGACCTATAGAGGCAAAGGCAAAAGGAGGTAGTTTGGGGACATGGTTTTATTATAATATCATTTCTGGTTGTGCCGAGTCTAATTAGGCCACTGGATGCAGTATTATTATAAGCTTGTTATATGTATGTGAAATTAATCCTTCTCACAACATATACAGTATGTCTTTGTCATGTTGTCATAATTTCGAACAGCCAAAGCACCTTTTTTATGGAACTCATATTAGCTGTTGTAAAAGATGATACAAATGAATGTGCAAAAAGAAATTCTATGATTTCTCTGGATTACAGCCTTGCTGGCAGTGGCACAGACATTTTGGGGGGCAGGTGCTGAAGGGGGGGTGTTGGGGGCATATGGAACTTCTGGCTGCCTTACTACACTATAGAGCCTATACAGTATATTATGGCAGGGCATTAATGTAACATGCTTTTGGACCACAGTACATTGTGACTGTCAAAAAAGAACTTTCAAAAAGGGCATTTTTGTCCAGTAAGGAAAAGAGGTTGGTGCTTTAGCACCACCTCATCTCTATCTGTGCACGCCTATGTTTGGTGGACAACCTGGCCACTAAGTAAGCTGAAATTCTATGAAATGCTGTGAAACAACATGTGTCCCTGGGTCACCATTAACAGATAAGAGCATAAAGCACATTGATTTGTAAACAAGATGAAGGAAAAGACGAGAGGTCAGATTTCACAGTCCAAGTTAAAGAGAGGAATTGACTGAATATATCATCTGTAAGTAAACTAATCTCTAGTATCAAAGGTTAAACAAAGAATGCAGTGCATTTGCAAATTGTTAGGCCTTGCTTTAAATATAGCTCCTGACAGTTTCGTAGCAAGTTTCTTCATCATTGTCCCTGACATCCAGCCTCCCATGGACATTTCCACTGTAGGCCTACCGTAAGTGATATGCTTCACAATATATCACATGTACAGTGTATACTAAAAATAATCATCTTTATCTTCATCAATGTACACATTTTCTTGCCATGATCATAAACATGAAAGGACAGTTAACTGTGTATGACATGTTGTTTTACTACTGTAGTTATTGGGCTTTTTTAAAACCACCAAGAATATGGTTTTTGGGGTAGTGTGTGTAGGCCTTGAATCTGTTGCAGCTTAAAAAAAAAAAAAAAAAGTGAACGTAATTCATCAGATCAGGTAAGCCAGTTGACAACTTTGGCTACTTTGATTATCTATGAATATTTAGAGGAAGAATCCTATTGCTACTTAGTTGTGAGTATCTGGAGTTTCAGTGTTCCTTGGTGGACTGGTTACAACACTAGTCTGGATAGACGGCCTTGGCAGTGGTGTAGTCTACGTAGAACGCGGGTATACGGAGTATACCCACTTCTAAATTTCAGGGATTTCAGTATACCCACTTAAAATTGATTGATCCATTATTTTGAATAGCACAAATATATACAGTATACCCACTTCAAACAATGCTCAAATATACAGTATACCCACCATAAAAAAGTAGACTACACCACTTGGTCTCAGGGTGGTTTAGTCCGCATGAGTGGCAGTGAATAGTTCTACCCTGTTCTGCTGTGGTGGCCTCAGCCTGCTCAGTCACCGGACTTTAGTCCAATTACGCAGCAGTTGGATGACAAGAGAATAAACTGCACTCTGTTTCATATTTGATTACCCCCACACAGCATTTCAGGCCAATAATTAAACACATGATGGAAATATGTGTAGTTCTATAGGCCTAATTATGTGCGCTTAAGCAACATTAATTTGCATTCCTTAAAAGGAATAACCCAGATACCCTGTAATGAGGTCCACTTTGAGGAAAATGTCAACCAGTAAAACTCAAGACTGTTTATTTATTTAGGCCTACTTGTTTTTCACCAATTTCTCACCGCCTCTTGTTTATGGAAATGGTGATATTACGCCATGTAGCCTACTGTGTTAGTGAGTTAGATCTGAAAGAATGTGCTAAGTAGGCCTATATTATGTGCAGTTGATGCCGAAACGTTTCCTTATTAACTTCATAACAATTAGCGTCCCCTTTAAGAGACCCAGTCGCTGACATTGACGAAATTTCCTGGTGTGAGGCTTGTGTGCCTCCTCCGTGAAAATCAACAACAGAAAAGAAACAGGTTACTCGCAGTGGAGTTTTCTTTCAGATCATTTGAAGTGAGTGCTCCAAATGTAATCGAATCGGGATTGTAAACAAATCGAGGTGAATGGTGGACTAGATCTACTTTAATTTGAAAGGCGGAATCACAAGTCAATTCTCCGCGTGCACGGAGCTGACTGGAAGGGGGCGAACCTCGGTTTCACTTACTGTTAATGAAACTTTGTTTCGAATTTCGTCCTGGGTAAGATATTGCTCAACACATCACACTTCTTTTCGGGGTGGCGGTTGTGCCATAGTTGTACATGTGTTTAGGTTGTTTATATGAAGTGAAAACGCAGAGGTGTTCCTTTCATGAACAAGGCAAACCACTCTCCTACACAAAATTAAATGTAGGCACATAGACTATATATGTTGGGGAAAGTGTACTGAGGAACATAATGCCAGTTTGTGAATACTCTCCATGTGCGTGGTGGGCCTTCTGAGGGTTAACGTTACTTCCTCAGTATGGGTGTTTGTCAGTGAGAGTGTGTCGTAGGGTTGATGCGAAGCCAACACCTACTGTTGCGCGCTTTGTTATCGTGCCGTCCCATGCGATGTTGGCAGCTGTTTGAGTTCTGCGAGAGATTTAGGAAAGCAGTTTCATGCAAACATATTTGAACACGAGAAATGCAGTTACAGCTTTCCTGCCTTCTTGTCTTTGCGACTGACTGTCCGAAGATACAATGAGGGTTCAAATGCCACGGCACATCATCGGCGTATGGCCAGTGCGCTCTCATAAGGCAGAAAAGGTAGGGAGATATTAGTGTCATGTGTTCAAAGGCCGTCCGAATCCACCGTTTCTTAGTAATGTTAATGCTCACTTGTGGTTGTCTTTGGCGTCTTTGTCCATTTGTTTGTAGTGTGGAGCAATTCTCTTGGAAGCGTTTTGTCTATATGGCTTCTGAGTGCCCCTGTGTTTGGTTCAGTATATCACTGGCTTCATTAATGAAACATGTGAATTCTAGCCTATGCCACAACCAACCACACATGAGAGGCGAGGCAACAGCGTAATGAATCAATGTAGCAGGTAAACGGAAGTACCAGGAAGAGTGAGGTGTGTAGGGTGCGATTTCATTCACACGTTACGCCGTTGACCTTTTTATTTATTTTTATTTTTTAAAGGTCCAATTTCATTGGGGTTTATGCAAGACCTGGAGACTTTCAACTGAAGGATACCTATGTCTATGACTTCAGGAGAGATGCTTAATGTATGTCTTTTGATGAAGACATTGGTGTTCTATTCTGTACAGCAGGGACAGGTTAGGCATATTCAGGAACCAGTGGTCGTTATACTGTACATGCCTGAACAAGGGAGTACCCAACATACTCTAGCGCAAGCTATGCTGCTCATACTAGCTGTCATCAGAGACGCTTGATGTGAACCCCACCCACCCTTAACTGTCTCACACTAGTGTTTCAGGCTCCATTGGTATTGACTTACATTACACACACAGGCTTTCACTCAATTGTTACAGCATCATTGTCATTCTGTGCTTGGGTGTAGGCCGTATAATCCAGTCTCACCTTAATGTAAGTGTGCCTGCCTGGTGCCATCTGTTTTACCACTAATACCAAAATATTTAATCATAATCATTATCATTCAGCAGGTGATTACAATTCATAACCAGTTACACCCCCTGTCTTTCATCCATTCATTCTTTCATGCAATATAATACGTTTTGGCTCTATTAATAGGAATCCGGAGAGGATGTGTCTGTTGAAGGATGTCTTGGAGTGAATGGAGTCAATTCATTTTCCTTTTTTTGTGCCTGCAGACACAATAGTGTGTCTGTGATGGGCATGTGGTCCTTCAATTGAGCAGCCTCCAGCAGCTTTGTTTGTGGACCTTTTTTTGCTGTCTGCCTGTCTGTTCGGCACCTTTGAATGCCAAGTGGCTGCTCTGGCACTGAACAGGAGAGGTTTTTTTTGGCTGCTGAAAAAAAACGGCACAAAAGGATGATCCGATTTGCCTTCCAGTGGAATGTCAGACGGACAAAGAGAATAGCGTCTCTCTGTACATCCTCATGCTTGTCTTTTTTTTTTCCCTCCATATGCCGAAATAGCTGCAGGAGAAGCGTCCTTCACTGTGGAGTACGGTGAAAGCAGTACGCTGTGAACGGAATGCAGGCCGTGAATTGTCCATCAAGGCCAGGGTTATTTGAGGTGAAAATGGGGAAGAGAGTTGTACACCACCTGGGGTACATTCCACATTACATAATCCATCTGTCCTCATGTCCTTGATTCCTCATTCCATCTTTTGTCGCTCCTAATTCCTCTGGGGGAATCTAAAAAAGTGTCCGCGATTGTCATTCACCCAGGACCAGGTCATCTTAGAGAAGTGTGGTTACTACAGGCAGCAGGGTTTCTTTTTAGAGCTTGAAGAAAAAAAAAACCCAGCTAATCTCCTTTTGAACTGGAATCAAAGGGGTGGCATGGCTCAGTGGGCTAGTGCACTGTACCAGTGAGGTGAAAGCCCACCTGGGAAACTCCAACACCCGGGTGCCAGGTACACCATGCCAGGTACCCGGGTTCGATTCCGGCTCGAGGTTGTTTCCCGATCCTTCCCCACTCTCTCTCTCCCCACTCATCTCCCGCCTCCCTCACTTCCCTATCTGAATAACAAAGGTGTAAAAGGAGGCGGAATGAAGGGAGGATGAAGGAATTCAAGTGCAGGCTCTCTTTTCTGGAATCTCACTTCCATCCTCGTCCTCTCAACTTTTTCGTATATGAAGAGCAGTCTTCTATGGTATCGAGGCACAAGGACGAAGGAAGTAACTGGAGGACAGATATTGAGATAGCGCCTTGAATGAAGGTGCATGAGGAACTGGATGGACAGTTTTTTTCAAAAAGAAGAAGACTGACACCAAAATGCATTTGTGCAATAGTAAAAAAAAAAACCTAAATGCAAGATGTGGCCTCTTAGAAAAACTGTGCCCTCACAATTTAATGAACAAGAGTGAAGCCTGCTTCCAGCCTTGCCAGGCATGACCTGATGGCTTTGATTGTTGTGTGGCAGGTGCGATATCTACATGGAGGGGGCTAAAGCCAACCCACCAGGGGCTGGATGGAAACTTGGAGCGCTGTGATGTAACCGGTAAAGGTCATTCCCTTGCGGACAGGTTTTTGCCAAGTTGGTGGTACTTGGTTGAACTCTGGTGGTTGGTCGGCTGGCTCTGTTGACAGACGTTTTTTTTTTTTTCAATTTGATGTTTGAGCTCAGATGGTACATTATGAACAAGCATCACGTCAGCTTATGTTGTTGGAAAATGGAAATATAATAAAAGGGTAATAACAAGGTGTAACACTGCTCGTGACTGGCGTAATTTAAGAAGAATGCAAATATTGGGGGAAAATATTCATGTGAACTTGACCAATTTACACAAATTGATGGAAAATACAATATCTAATGTTGTAACAAGCTTCAAATCAGACAGCCGTACCAAAATAAACACTTAAATCAGAGCCGTGTGAGTCATGTCAGTCTCAAGTCTCAAGTCTAAAAAAAAGCCTAACCCTTCTTTGCATCTGCACTGTGTATTTCCTGTGAACTTTGTATCTGCTAGTGATGTTGGCTATGACTATGTCCTCGTTTGTAAGTCGCTTTCGTTATAAAGCGTCTGCCAAGTGCAATGTAATGTAATGTAATGTAATTGTGTCTGTGTGTGTGTGTGTGTGTGTGTGTGTGTGTGTGAGAGAGGGAGAGCAAGCATGCATTGAAGTAATTAGTGAGAGCTAAGTAGAGGAGGTGGTAGAGGTAGCGGCAAGGCCGTTGACAGCTTTGACCAGGCCCTGGAGGAAGTCATCTAAAAGGGCCCTCCACCCAATACATTCCCAATTGTGGGCCCCGTACTCTCCCTGGGCCTGGAACAACTGAACCCTTTGCCCACCCCTTGTCGACTTCCCTGGGAGTTGGTGATGTGATGTCATGTGTATCTGGAGGGCCCACTCACTGATTGCGTTCCAATATGCGACCTTGCCTCCTCCACTAGTGCTTGTCTTCTCGTACCAGGAAGTAATATGTCATGATGATATCACTGACCACAGCATTATATTTCAATATGTTGCAAAGGCTCAATTGTAAAGCCTTCTTCTCATTTGCAATTGGGAGGGTGAATGAAAAACAGTCCCTCAAAAGCTGTTGTGGCTAGGCTGACAGCTGGAAAACTTTTATCGGTTTCTCCACGTAGGAGGGGCCAGGAGGTGGGGCGAGGAGACAAGCACAAGAAGAGGATGCAAGGTCGCATATTGTAACGCGCTCACTAACTGCTGACTGCCTGCCTGCCTGCCTGCCTGCCTGCCTGCCTGCCTGCCTGCCTGCCTGCCTGCCTGCCTGCCTGGCCCTGGCCCTGGCCCAGTCTCCAGACTAGCTGCTCTAGAAACAGCCTGCCCCTCAGCCCTGGAGCCGCTGGCAAACAAGCCCTCTGTTCATGGTCCACCCACACAAACCGCCCCTCTCTGCCTGTCTGATGCTTCTCTGACTAGTGTGTCTGTCTGTCCCCTGGTCCTTCTTGGCCTTCATCTGTTGCTCTCTGACTTCCTTCTTGTCTGTCCGCCCCCCCTACACACTCCTTACCCCTCCCACAGAGTGAGAGTGAGGTGGGTGTGTGGTTAAGGGGTTGAGGGGGTTGGTTGTTGAGATCTGTTTTGAACATGAACCACAGCCGTGTCATGTGACCCAAATGTTGTGCAGGCTGCCAATCCCCGGATCATACTAGGCCTCTGCGTCTCTTTCTCTCTCTCTCTCTCTCTCTCTCTCTCTCTCTCTCTCTCTCTCTCTCTCTCTCTCTCTCTCTCTCTCTCTCTCTCTCTCCCTCTCTCCATTTGTTGCTTTCACTGCAGTCACATTTTTCTTTCTTTCTTTCAGCTTTGTCACTCGCTGCTAACTATTTCTCCCCCTCATTCCCCTCATTTATTTCTCTCACTCTTGCTTTCTCTCTCTCTCACTCTCTCTTTCTTTCCTGCCTCCTCTCTTGCTTGTTTTTTGTTCCCTCTCACTCTCACTCTCTGCCAAGTTCACACGGCTCATTGTGCCCTCTAGGAAGGGCTGTGCTACTTCAGAGGTCTGAACACGCTGCCTTTCAGACTGAAGCTTGAGTGTGACAGTCAGTCCTACTGCTGACTCCTCTAAAGGGACAATTGTCTGTTCCCACTGCAACAGATGTACTCTTAGACTCGCTTGGATATTTGCCAGTTTTTTTTTTAAATGTCTGAATGTTTCGGTTTGATTTCTTTAACAGTTTTAACGGTTACCTATGCCCATCTGAAACAGACGGCATGGTACTGCAGGCCTAATCTTGGAAATCGTGTTTTAAACAAAGCTTGTTCACTTGAACACACAGTTTAGAAAAAAAGCCTCTACTCCGACAAAATATTGTAGGCCTAAACAAATATGATGGTCTATTGCCAGAATATGTACTTCATATCGTACAAGAAATTCAGAGATTACATAGCTGGTGTAACGCGCACAACTAATGATATTAAAACATTCCATTGTACATGATATCTCAAGCAGCTGTGCAATCCTGACACCATTTTCTCTTCTTTTCCCCCCTCTCCTCCACAGGGTTTTCGTGCGCCATGTTAAGATAAGGACGAGAGGGTCATTGTTGAAAATGCTCAAGCGTCTGGACAAGATCCGGTTCCGAGGGCAGAAGCGCGATGAGTTCCTGGACCTGGCCGAGTCCCCCAACGCCTCGGACAGCGAGTGCAACGACGACCTGCCGCCCATGCTGATGAAGCCTCGGCACTCCATCAAGGAAACCGACGACCTACGGGACCCTGTGAGTACCTACCAGAGACTATAGATACCAAGAGGTGTAGTGTGGAACTGTACTGGACCCTGTGAGTACCTACCAGAGACTATAGATAGCAAGAGGTGTAGTGCGGAACTGTATTGGACCCTGTGAGTACCCAGCAAAGACGATAAATGCCAAGAGATGTAGTGTGGAAGTGTACTGGACCCTGTTAATACCTACCAGAGACTATAGATAGCAAGAGGTGTAGTGCGGAACTGTACTGGACCCTGTGAGTACCCAGCAAAGACGATAAATGCCAAGAGATGTAGTGTGGAAGTGTACTGGACCCTGTTAATACCTAGATACCAAGAGAGCTTAGTGACTTAGAAAGTTGTTGTGGCTAGGCTGACTGCGGGGAAACGTTATTGCTTGGTCCACGAAGGCGGGGCTTCACGTGAAGCGCGAGGCCACAAGCACAAGTCGAGCATGGGAGATGTGATATTGGAGAGAACCCGTAGTGTCAGTGCTCTAAATTAACATTTTTAATTACCACCAAAATGACTGGTACTGTAGATGCTGATTTACTAGTCAAACGCACACTTACTAATGGTCAAAAGTGGCTAGTACCCGTATTGGCCCGAATATAACTAAGGAGGGGTTTTTGTTATAAAAATAATGCTTTAAAAAGGGGGGTCGTCTTATTTTCGTGGACTAGACTAAATAGCACCAAAATAAGGTTTTGAATGATTTACCCATTATCCTTCACAACAATGCAACAACACTCATGATGGAGGGGTAAAGATTGTTTTGTCCCTATCAAATTTGTAGATTCTATCCGCGTTTCATGACAAATGTTACACTTGCACGTCAATCAACTGTCAATGTCAGCGCGATATGGACCGATAGCACGAGGGAAAAAAACAACAACAGTCAATTGCGACTCCTTGCTCTGCTTTCGGTTTTGACACTCTCACTGGGAAGGTTTTGGTTGTTATCTCTGGTCACCCGACAGCACCAGTTGAAACTTAAGTGCGGGAAATAAATGCCCATTTGACGAACAACCATTAAGTTTTGGATGCTGTCGTCAGCCGTTAAATCGTGTGCGCAGGAGACAAGCCTTTGACAAGCGGTACCTTTGACAAATCGGTGCTAATTTGACATTATCCTTCAACAATGCAATAACACAGAGTAATGGCTAGGGCAAGAGATTGTCTTGTTCATATAAAATCACTAAGAGTTTTACCCTTGGCACGAAATTAATGCTTATCGAACGTCTAAATTAGACTAACATCAGTGTGGTGCTGATGGACAGCGCACCACTAGGTTTCAAACTCGTCAATCTGCTGTTGGTCTCGTTCGGTTTCAGTCCAACGGAAAACTTGGATACAGAAAATGAACAGCGATTTGAGGAGACAGCTGGTGGTTAGATATTGCCGTTAACAAAGCAATTAGGATAATCTGCACATTGCACAGCCTATCTCTTCTGGACTGGTTACTTGGCTGGTGCCGACTACCAATAAGCTCTGCGAGTGTTAATTAAGTGTTCATGAAAATGATATTGTGAAATTTCTTCTATTTCAATAAGGAAAATACAAAAACAAAAGCCTCAGCTTTTCCAGCTATTAAAAAAAACATTTTGAAAGAAATTTCCAATGTGAAACAAAATGTAATCTTCAAAAAACTTTTTTCCCCAAAACATGAGCCGGAAAAGGGGGGGTCGTCTTATATTCGGGCCAATACAGGTAATTTGGTCTTTTGCACCCACCAAACTGAAATGTCACCATTTTGGCTGGTGTTGATTTAGAGCCGTGCATAGCGTACCCTGTGAGTACACCGCAGCCAGCTTGAGACCCCTCTGAGAATCGCTCGCCGCTCCCCTGGCCATCTCAAACTGTGCCGCGCTCTCAATAATATATCGTGCTGTGATGACGAGCATTGTGCTCCCAAAAGATCTCGTGACACACTATTCCATCCACTGATGTTCACTTGGCTTAGTTTTGTCCTCTTTACTCGTTTAGGGTAGAAGTTCTTATAGATCAAGTGTCAAGTGTTTGACCAGTCTCCAATGTGCAGTTAAACTAAACATACACATAAGACATTGACAACATACACACAAGATATTGACTACACACACATACATTCACACTCAAACTCAAACTCTCACACACACACACACACACACACACACACACACACACACACACACACACACACACACACACACACACACACACACACACACACACACAATGTGCAGTAAAAACTAACATACATGAATTTACATACTTTCTCTGATACATTTACTCACAACACAAACACACATTTGCAGTCGAAAAACTAACATACTGATACAAGATATGTACAGTAAATACACAAACACACTGTGCAGTAAGAAGACAATCATATCTCCATAGATACATGCTATGGAGATGCATGTATCTATGGAGATAAGGACATTTAGCAATAATTAAGGTATAGCCTAATTATCCTCCATATAGCTGCACAACAATTCTACCACCAATTCACCAATTTTAAATATGATTGATAGATTTCAAAGATGAATGATTGGACTGAATGAGTGGATAGGCTTTTATGATGATATTGTTTTATTGTTATTGCTGCTAGTTAATTGTTTTAAAAGCCCTTCTAGGGACGGGCATTGGAAATGTTTTGGCTATAAATGCTATGATGATAAAGAACCAAACACCAGCATTTCAGGTGTTGTTCATGACATTGCAGGCTACGTTTAGACAAGGAACTGGCCATTTTAAAATGTACTTTTTTTAATATTCAATTTTTAATTTTTCAATGTATCACAATTCATATTCTGAGGGTTGTTGTAATCCATGCTATTTGTGTAATTTGTAGAGCCAAAAAAGAGCTTTCAAATAACACCACAGACATCTTTTTGTGACTTACACTGACTGATATAATCAATGCTGAATGTATAGTGTCCTACTCTCATATGTAAACCTTTCCTAGTCTGTTTCTCCCTCAATATTGGTGTCAGATTCACACAAATGCAGTTCTGGGGTGCTACCTTGCTACTGAAAAGGCACAGCAAGTATGATTGAAATCTGTGTCAGTTGGGCCCCAATGTGTCGGATTTCACGTGAAATTACCCTATTGTTTCATGCCTCATGCCTGAGGTTGGTGATGAGCATACAGTTGATGAGTTGATGGACAGACGGACACTTGGACCTAGAGGGCCTCTGATGTGTCCTATTTTTCCCTTCAGTCCCTTGACCAAAATTAGAATGATGAAAAATACATTGTGTCTTGATGTGTGTGGGGGGGTAGGGGGGCGTTGATAGAAGTTGTTGCATTAAATATTGTTCATGAGGATGCCTCATTTTGGTGATTTGATTGCTTTGTGATGAGTGCCATGGTTTCTTTTGCCCTAACAACAGTTCCAACTCTTTTGGAATCCAGTATTTCGTTTGGCCAAAGATTTTTTTTCTTACAGAGTGCTGTGTTTTTCAAGGACATTTAAGTCCAGTTGTCATGAGTCTGGCAAACTTCACCTGCAGAAAGTGGTATACCCGCTAATAGATACAGTAGACTGCACACTATTTAGTTAGTAAAAGTTGAAGTTCATTATCTGAATGACCACTACCTTCAGATGAAGTTAAGTTTGTTGCTAGTACTGCACAGTCCTCTGGGAATCCCCCTCTGTGATGCTGTTCCCTTAGGATGACCAAACCTACTTGGGTGCAAATTCTACTTAAAAGCACCATTGACTTCTTGTGTTCAAGTTGTCTAATTACTAGCTGGGTGGCAGTATTTAACTATCTACAATTACTGGATCCATTTTGTCCTGAAATCCAAACTGCTGCTGCCAGCATTGGACCGAGACCATGCAAGTTGATCTTCTACCAACGCATTTATGGTGCTCCAATGGCCATTGGTTCAGCTTCAGGTGTAACCGGTGTCCTGTCAATGTGTACTACCCGTCAAGCTGAGCTACGAACTGCTCCTTGGTCAGGACAGAAGTTAGGGATATGTTAACTTATCAGCGGTAGCTCATTTAGACAAAGTAGGCCATTCCCACAGAGCACCAGTAGTGTGTGTGTTTTTTATTGTTGTTTGAATTGGAGTGGTCCCTATGGTGGTTAGCCACCCATGTAGGAATGGCGGAAACGGACACACAACAGAGCTCACCCCTGCAGCCACCCCCCCCCCCCCCCCCCCGGTGCAGATCTTGATAGAGGTTTCAGGTGTCTCTGCATTGTGTACTCTCACGTACACACATAAGCACACAGACCAAAACACACATGTCCACCCTTTACTATCAAGGTGGAGAAACAAGGCTACACAATCAGCAAGGAGATAAGGACCCCAAAAATAGACTTTTGAATGACCTTTTGAAACGGGAATTCAAAAACGTAAGCTGACCTAATCTACCTCAGCTGTGAGTTTTGAGAGGGTTGAGCGGTGAGAGGTATTTTGTGTCACATTTCTGGACCAAAGTTATTTTTCGTGCAATTTCATGTGGGTAAATTCAATTGAACCACCTGGCCTGGCCAGCGTCCTCTACCAAAGTTTGTGTGGTTTTATATTTGTTTGCAGCCCTGCCCTTTCCAGTGAATATGACCGCAAAAAGCTTTAATGAACATTTTGAACGGAAAGGGAAGTGGTTGATTGCAACAGTTTCCTCTTTTCAAGTTCCTTGCTGCTCAGCCTTGGTCTCATTAGCCGCGCTTCAGCGGCCCGGGGCCGCCCGGGGCTCAGGAGAGTGGCCGGCTCGGAGCTGCCGGCCCCGGGCCATTTTTTGCCTGATCGGACTCATAGCCGACCCCAGGCACATTCAGGTACACGCCTTGTTTGTGAAACGTCAGTCGGGCACAGCCCACTTTCGCACCAAATCACAGAAGGACAACAACAGAACAACGCAAAAGCAAAGAAAATGGCTTGCCTTTCAAGAACAGTTTTATTACATGGCAAAGTTGTCGATTCAGAAGCTGTATGGGACGCAGCGCATGTTAAGAAGACAAAGACGCATGAAAATACGAGCAGCTCGACAACTGAGAGTGAACAGAAGGAGACGTGCGAACATGCCCAGTTAATCCCCCCAATAGCGCACAGAAGCATGAGCCCCGGACATAGCAAGACATGAATGTGCAGGTAATTGAATAAGTTACCATGTGAAAGGAGACCAAATCCCGGAGACATAGCACCTTCATCAGTTGCTATAGAAAAAATATGAGCCCCGGACATAGCGACACACCCCCTCGTTGCGGCGTGCCACCTGTCTATTCATGGTGAATGTGCAGGTAATTGAATAAGTTACCATGTGAAAAGAGACCAAATCCCGGAGACATAGCATCTTCATCAGCTGCTATAGAAAATGATGAGCCAGGGGAATAGCGACTATTTATTAAAGTAGCCACGGAAGTAGCGTAGCCTACAAGTCGTTCAATCTGCATAACATCGGTGTGTGTCCTGCAGGGAATTCTAAGTGTGCGCACTATGGCACATGTCTGCAAAACGTATGCCTATGGTTTAGTATGTCTGCAAAACATGAGACACTAGGGCAGCAGAGTGAGGATGATTTTAAATAGGCCTAAGTCAATAACAGCTGTGCTTTACTGTGTAATAATGTGGCTGCATGGGGGACTTATCGCTAAATTCTGGGCAAATTATTAGTTTGGGGTGTTTGGCTTTCTTATGGCATAATTTCATAAGATGCAACTTTGGCACTTCTGTTTGTGTTTTTAAAGTTATTTAGCCATAAGTTGTTGTTGTTGTTGTTATCAGGGCATCATGGGCACCACTAAACTTGGGATGTCATAGCTAAGTCATGTCGGCTTTTTTCTGCTTTTAGCCGCCAACTCTTGTGCCATTATCGTGATTTGGCATGCTTTCCACTGGACACCAATAAAAAGTGTCTCACAAATACTCACACATGACATTTATGTCGGCTTATTTAGCTTTTGCGCTATTATCGCCGAAGGTCTGGTAGGCTATATCGCACGTGGGCTATATCGCCCGAGGTTGACCCCGCCTCCGAGCCTCGGCGGTGCTTGCTGGCCCATCGAATTCGACGGGCCAGGGAAAGCGGCCCTTAGCCCCGAAACCTGGCCCGGCGGCCATCTTTAGCACCTAGCCCCCTTTTGATGAGATCACCGTCAGCCCCCTTTTGTCCGGGCCAGCCCGGGGCTGGCCCTGCAGTGAGACTTGCTCGGTCAGTGAAAGCCCACCTAGTTGGCTCCAGTTACTGTCGAAGTTGTGTTGTGGTTTGAAAAGTAGTGAGAGTGGGAGGAGGAGATGTGTACCACGAGTCTGACACTGAAGACTGCCTGCTACTATACCCACTCTGGTCTCCATGGTTACTCCTCCAAAGGATGACATCCCTCCCCTCTTTTTTTGTCTTAAAATAATCGTGTAGCCTTCACTTTCCACAAAGGTGATGTCACTAATCAACTCTCTCTCTCTCTCTCTCTCTCTCTCTCTCTCTCTCTCTCTCTCTCTCTCTCTCTCTCTCAAAATCAGAGATTTCGTTCTTTGTTTTTTTTTTTTTGTGCAACTGGAAAGTGGAGCTGTCAGGCGGTTGTTGCTGGACAGCCAGTGCTGATGATTATTGTTCAATGAAGGCATCTGAAACAATTGTCTGTCTTGAGTAATAGATGTTTAAATTTCACCAAGGCAGATGTAGTGAATATTGTAGTCTGTTTTAAAGTCACATTATGTAGTGGTAAGCAGCATACGGTTCCCCATCAGCCTCTGAGGTGTAATGTTACCCATTATCTTACCAGGGACTGGGCTGTCTCAAGGGATGAAGTATAAAAATAATATAAGAAGTTACAGTGACTCTCTTCCACCATAACCGTAACTCTTATGGTCGGTATGGGCATGCAAGGGCCTGTAAAAGTGTGTCAGAAAGTTATTTCTGGAGAATGTCTGTAGGGCTCGTCTCGATCCTTCTCTCTGCCTCTCTATTGCCCTCTCTCGTTCTCTTAAACTGCAGGTTGCCAGCGGGGCGTCATAACATGATGTGTCGAAAATATAAACTGTTTTTAGATTGAGAAAGGGCCACAAGGGTTTGAAGCATCGCTAAAATAATAGATATTTCAATGGGAGCTCTTCGTTGTACGGATCGCGGCTCTCCTTTCCCCTCTTTGAAAAATATAAACTGAGCATATTCAGACAGGACCGTTTGAGAGAAAGGCAGTAAATCAGTGAGGGAGAAAGAGATGGGGAGGATCGATCATGAAATGACCTTGTAAAAGCAAAGTAAAATAAGAATGTGTCCTCTCTCTCTCTCTCTCCTGCAGGCTTGCCAGGGTGTTCTCAGCATGGCGGCAGCCATCCAGGACTACCAGAGGACCGACTCGGACAGACTCAACGAGGTCAAGGGTCATCTGGAGATCGCCTTACTCGAGAAGCACTTCCTGCGTGAGTACCTGGGAACACCAAACACCTCCACTCTTCTCTCTCTCTCTCTCTCTCTCTCTCTCTCTCTCTCTCTCTCTCTTCTTTCTACCATGCGACATTTCATTTACACATGTCCATTTCCTCATTTACTCCCATGCTGCACACACACACACACACACACACACACACACACACACACACACACACACACACACACACACACACACACACACACACAGTCTCTCTGTCTCTCTCTGTCTCGTCCTGCGTGACTACCTGAGAACACAGAACACCTCTCTCCTCTCTCTGCCCTCTCTTTCTCTCTCTCCTTCCCTTCTAAGAACACTTCCTTCCTCCGTGTGTTCTAAGAACTCCTGTGTCCTGTGCTCAGGTTGCACTGGCTAAGGGCAGATGGACAAATTGAATGGTGTTGTGCCGTTGAGTCAGCTTTTAAAGGGAATTATCGGATATGTGCCCCCCCCCCCCTGTTTGAGGCACCGTAGTCCCCTCAGTCCCATTTGCTGAGTTGGACTTAATGTTGATTTTTCTTTTTTTTTCTTTTTTTTTTTGCCCTGAGTGGATTAAGTCACCAACAGCAGTATCTCACTGAAACAGACTCCAGGTCAGTATGCACCCTAGTGTAGTCCTTCATAGTGTCCCCCTGGTAGACTTTTTCCATTTCGAAATTTCGCTTCTTCTTACACATTTTACTGTGTAGGTCACTTTGAATGGCTACAACGTAAATCCCCTTCCCAAGTGTATGCTCACTAAATTAATGGCTATTTCCAGCCCTTCTCACCCCCTCCCCCACTTACGTAATACAAAAGGTTCTGTGCACATACATATTGGCATATCACAAGTCCATAGGCTACATTTGACATTAGTTATTAAATTCTTTCGTGTTTAGTTGAGCAACATGCTTGAAATACACAAGGATGCGGTTGTCTCTTCCCATTCCTAATGGGAGTGGCTTAGATATTTCTCGTTGTGGTGACATTTTAATTTTGTAGGTCGGGGCCGGCCAGGATTGTTTTAATAGTCCAGATTCCTTTGGCATGGAACACCATGTAAATCTTGAGGTTGTTTAATTAGTCCGGCAGAGTGCAGTTCTTTCATGACGGCGTGATGCCATCATAGCCTCACCATCAAAGCCTCACCATCATAGCCTCACCATCAAAGCGTCGTCGGTTTGCATGTGTGAACATTCATCCAGGCCTTGGTACCAGGAGGTACAGTTGAGACTTCTCTTCAGAGCACCGCCATAGTCTTTGCACCTCTATTTCCTAACATCAGACCACAATTGAAGAAGGCTTTAGGAGAAGGGTGAGATGGCTTCAAGCCCCAGAGTAATGTCCAGTAG
>NC_085860.1:47654202-47741702 GCF_034702125.1 Engraulis encrasicolus | reverse complement strand
AGTCTGAATTCCACAGGGGTATTAGGCAGTGAGGAGCCTAACCAGCTCAGCTCTGTGGAATGTCCACACCTCACCTTGGTCAAACGACATTCTTACTTAACCCATTGACTCCTAAGGCACCTGCAAGAAAGGGTGCTAATAAATGCCTGAGCCCTTTTTAAGAAAAGCTGCCCTCAGCCTATAAAAACCTAAATATCTCAGCTTCTGAAGCACATAAAAATATGCCATGAGTTGCATTTCAATGCTAAGACCCTCGTCTTTCATTAGCATGTGTTCATTCATCTCAAACAAACAGAGAGATTTTTAATAAAGATGTCTCAAATCTCATGAGCCTGAATGTTGCGTAATGCAGCTCCAGGCGCCAGGGCCAATGTTGCGCAATGCAACATCAGGCATCAATGGGTTAAAGTCCTGTGATGCAAACATGATGTTAGAGACCTCCTCCCAAGCACTCACTCACTCACTCACTCACTCACTCACTCGTTTCTTGAAAATGTTTCGTGGCATGCATCCTTGGTTCAAAACATCCTCTGTTCAAAGTGCGGTCTTATAGACCTTCTTGGATAGGGCTTTTCTTTTGTTTGGTGTTGTTGTGTAATGCTGTTGTGAAATGTGATTTAGGAAGGATTGGAAGGTCTATCCCCAAACCTGCACGTGACTGTGTTTATCACAGTTAAATATTTGATTCTAGCACAGCAGTAGCATTCCTGTGGCTGCCTAATGCTCCTGGTTCAGCTTCAGTCCACTCCAGTAGCACAGACAGGGTTTCATTTGTAGTAGTATGTGTGTGTGTGTGGTGGGGTGGGGGTGGTGTGATTGTGATGAAGCCTAAGTAACACTCACTCTTGCTCTCTTCTAACCAATATAAAAAAGATGGTAACTTCTCTTTTGTGGATCTGTCTTTGATGGGTCTTTGTGACATGGATAAAGAAACACCTATCTTCTCCCCATGTGACCAAATATCTTAATGGAAAAATAAGATGTTCTGTTTGCTCAAATTCACTACTTAATGATAGAGTGGCCAAGTCATCTTTTTCATTCCGTGATGAGCTATGGTGTTTTGTCTTTCCAGGGCAGTACTGTGTCATTATAAACTAACCCATATAGCTTCAGCTGTACTGTGATGGCAAATGGCACTACAGCTGTAGTGTAGTCATTCTCCCTCTTCTACGGTTGTGCGGTGATGAACCACCGTGTCATCTATACCCAGGTGGTTGACGTTTAAAGGGGAAGAACTTTTTTTTTTGCATGTATTTCTGGAATAAAACACATCACTCTACACACCCATACCACTTTTTTCCCATTTGGTGCAGTTCGGAAGATATTGTGTCACGGTATCCACTCAACAGTAGCCGTAGGGGCGTTGGAACCAAGTTTTCAAGAGGAAAAATATCAATTTTGTAGGTTTTTAACTAATGTTACTTAAAATCAGGGCGTCATGTCAACAACCCACCCACACTGTTGCATAGTGTGCTGTGAACTATCCCAGAGTTCCCTGCTGGCAGCTGAGCAGGCCATCAGAGAGTCTGCACAACCCCCGGGGGGCCTCAGTGTACACAGGAATGCTTTGGTACAGTAATGCCATCCCATCCAGCAGCTTGTGACATAATGTGTCACGGCAAAATGCATCATGTAGCTCCTTCAGCATTATGGCACCAAAGTGCTAGGAAATATGTAACAGAGCCTGAAGGTGTGTGTGTGCGTGTGTGCGTGTGTGCGTGTGTGCGTGCGTGCGTGCGTGCGTGCGTGCGTGCGTGCGTGCGTGCGTGCGTGCGTGTGTGCGAGCGTGTGTGTGTGCGTGCGTGCGCTCGCATGCACACGTACGGTGAATGTCTCTGTGCCCACCACATACTGTATTCCTCTTCCTCGCACACAGAAAACAACTTGGGTGTGTGTGTGCAGACGCATGTGTCTATGTGGCCCTGTGTGTTTGTGTAGGGAGGAGGAAGTGGGATGGTTCATTGTTTGTTTTGGGCCTCACCATGATTAATGATTCACTAATGACTAAACGTGACTTGTTACTAAGTGGCACATCTTCTCTTCTGGTTGTGGGTGTGTTCCCTCCTTCTGATGATAGGGAGGATGTGGGGACTTCAGCAGTAAACATTCACATCACAGATAAGAAGACTTCAGCCTCCAGATAAGATGTGGGCAGGATTTTGTTCCACTTTTCCACCCCTTGCTTGCTAGTAAATGTCCTTGACCAGGCCAGGAATTTCACATGTTGACAAATCACATTTGATTACAAGCCCAAGGACGGCAGTCACTCTGCTGGCCATTATAACAGTACTTCTCAAACACGACTCATTGTAACGGCCGATGCAATGCCTTATAGGCCTACACGGGAAGGTGAACTAATCAAGTTCAATTAAATCAGCTGACGCATTGAGGTTTTTTTCAGCAAGGTCACAGCTACTTTTTCATCTCTGTATGCTTTTATTCAGTGAACTCAACAAACATCCCACGTATGGCATGAGTAAAGCAGTGTTATTACCCACGATAAGCCCTCTTCTAGTTTGTCCTGGTTGGCCATTGGTATGCATGAGGCCCTGGGAGCCCCATTTGTAGCGGAGTGTGAGGATGGCTGCTGGCGGGATGGGAGGCCAGTTGGTCTAATTGGCAGAAGTGCAAAGACGGCAAGAGGTACAAACCTGCATCACATACACACTGGCGGTGCAGCGGTGGTGGTGGTGGTGGTGGTGGTGGTGGTGCTGGTGACAGCACATAAATATTCATAGAGTCCTAAAGAGCTGGCCGTTCGGGCCCCACACTGACTGGAATGAAAGAGTGGTGGGACGGGACGCAGTGCTATGGTGCTGTTGTTTGTCCCACATCTTCAACATCACCAGGACCTCTTCTGCAGATACTGTACATACCGTATACCGGCCCCCTGTGTTGGTGTACAGCCTCTACAGCCCCCAAATAGCTCTTTTGAATTAAGTTCATGCCACAGACTGTTTGTGGATGATGGTTCTATCTGCACGTACGTATACGTACATATGTTGCGGTAAATGAGAATACATGCATGTACAGTGTGTTTAAATCTTAAATCATAACTTACTCTCCTTTGTGGAATTATTTGTATTTTGATGAGCTCATGATCATTTGTTAGTCTTGCAGTAGCAACTCCAATGTAAAGCTGAACGTAAACATTATTAAATGTGTTTTCACTGAAAATGAGAGTTAGTGTGAACGCATATTAACAGTTATTTCTGGATATTTATATTTGAACCAGTGCCTCATCTCTCTAAAGGAACATGATTTGGTTATATAAACAATAAGCTAAGAGTGTGGAAGCTTTGCATTCCTTCTGCGTATGTGAATTCATGAGGTGTGGCACAATATGAATATATTGGTTATATTGCAATGTATATCTCAACATGCGAATGAGCAGAAACGAGGCACATTTTGTGGAAAAATATATTCTGGCAAATCAAAACGTTCTACTGCTCCTGATTTACTCCACAATAGCATAGGATTCTGACATTCCTACCTAGCACTACTGATGGACAGAAGGCGAAAGGGTGAAACCTGTAAAACCATGAACAAAACGGAATGAAAAAATCCCCAGTCGAGACACTGAGTTGTTTTCATTAAAACATTCCAAAAAAAATGTGATGGGCTAATGCATTAAAGAACCAATGAGTATTGGCCCCAGTCACAGCGTGTGTAGCTTGCAATCAGCACCAGTTGAATTCAAGGGATACTACTAGGAGTGCTCTCTTTCCAACTCCTTTTTAAATGTATAAGGATTAAGATGTTAACAATATTTGATATCAGAAATCATACCGTAGCAAGCAACATTCCCCGATGTTGGCCCATATTTCCCAAACACTGTGGAGCTCTAACTCCCCTCCCTCCTCTCCCAGTTTCGTACGCTAGCGACCTCAAAACCCAAAGCCTTCCACTCTGGGCCCTGTTGGGCGTGCGTGGGGAAAGACAGACAGCTCACTTAATAATGAATAAAACTTTAAATAGACCGCTTGCCTTTGAATAGCTTTCACACACGTTTCTGGCGTGCACACAGAACCTGCCAGTGGAGTAAGACGTGGGAGGGAGGGACGAGGAGGTAGACTAGGCGAATGACCCACATAGTTACGCAACGGAACACTTTATAACACAGAGCCCCCCTCAGTCGGACTCGGGGCACCAGTTGAGTGGGCTGTGTCTGTATGCATGGGCAACCATGCCCACCGGGCCCAGACCCAATGAAACCTGACAATGGATGCCAACCGCCAGATGACAACGAGCTCTAGTGTTCAGTGTGCAGAGGCCCCCCTTTCCCCTCAATCACTAGGCCAGGGGTCCCCAACCTTTCTGGGTCAGAGGGCTACCAAGGGCTACCCGAGGGCTACTGAAAGCTACCCGAGGGCTACTTTTGTTCAAAACCCTTTATTGATGTCTTGACATTAAGGCTGTAACGATACACCCAACCCACGATTCGGTTTGTATCACGATATATGACCCACGGTTCGATACGCCTCACGATTTATTTTTTTAAGGGAAAAAAAAAATAAAATAAAAAATATATATATATATATATATATATATATATATATATATATATATATATATATGATTTATTTTTCATTTACCTGCCAACATTAATTCTGTAGGTCTAGGTCTTAATGATGTAGCAGATATATCACTGCAACCTGTTCCCCAGGTGTTGACATCAAAGCAGAACACAGACAAATAAGGGATGTTCACCAAGGGAAAATATGCTTATTAATAATAGGCTTAGATCACATCATGCTGAGATGCTGACCGTGTGTGAGAGGGAGAAAGAAGGGTCAGGGTTCCAATAGGTAGCCTATAACAACTCACATTCTCACATTATCAAACATTAATTAATATCCAAACATTAACTGAAAACAACACTGGTCATATTTTGTCAGGAAACATGTTGTAGGCTATTAAGTTACTTACAGAAATGCAACACTTAATTTTGATGATTAATGTTTTTGTAACTTTTTCGATCAGCAGCGCGCACACGCTTATACAGACAAAACTCGAAATGAACCTCACTTATGTTCTCGCTATGCAACATGCACGTTGTCCTTTGTATGGTTTTGTGACTTGACGTTTTGTCAAGAGCGCACATGGATGCAGAGGCTGAAATGGAGCATGTTTTCGCTAGGCTGGCGGTCAATGCGGGGAAGAAATGCTGCTTATATCCACATCGACCTCAACGTTCGCCCGACTTATGAAACTCCCTTATTAGAGCGTGGCGATTTCAGGCTGGTGTAAGAATTCGGGCAGGCGGAGCATCTCGCTCTCTTTCTCTCTCTCTGTCCGCTCAACGTGTATCTCCACTCAACATACAACGACGCATGCATGAATAAAAAACGTCTTCACACGTTTGATAAAGCCTTCTTGGTCTGTTGTTCATTTCTGTGCTTTACCTTCCGACGTTTGCCCAAGTTTTTCGTCTCGCGGAGGTTGCTCCGGCAATGGATAACAACAGATGCACGTGCTGGTTGGTCGGACGGAACATTTTATAAGAGAGATGGGTGAATGGAAGTGTTACTCGCAAATGTGCGCGCCCCTTTTCTTGTCTTTTTTAAGCGCATGCAAATATGCCTCTATCCTGCTGTTTTCTAGACTGAGGGGTAAACTTGGAAAGGGCGTATCGCGATTCTGCGAGGAAGGGTCGCGATAGGGGTTCGTGGGTCTGCGTACCGCGATCCCTCGGTTCGATGCAATATCGTTACAGCCTTACTTGACATCATTCCCAAATCACACTAGATTGAATGATAAATTGCTTAAAAATTATAAGGAAATATTCTTTATAGGCTATAAAGAAATAATCTCATAATTAAATTCAGAAAAGCATAAACTGGGACTAAAATCTTGAAGTAGTGACTATTAGTAACATCCTTGGTGGGCACCTCAGAAGCTCCTGGTTACGCCTGCACTAGGAACGTTGGTGACGCCTGCACTAGGCCCTATGTTGCCTGGATTCAGGCTGCACCTCCACTCCCTCTAATAATTGCATCCAATGCATTTTTTTTACCTGTAAAGAAAGTTTTTTTTTTTTCTTATGTATTGCAAATACTTATTACAGTTATAGTCTGTAGATTACTGATGGCTACATTTCACCAGCACCTGGAAACCGGCTGATCAGGAATGGTATAGAGTACTTTTGAGTACTCCATGCTCAATGGTTAAATGATACCTGCTTCACTCAAAGAAGGATGTGTTCTGCCATTTCGACAAATATGAACGGTTAACAGTGTTAAATTCCTATTCCGCGTTTCAGTCCACACATGAGTGGCAATGACCGTTCTTTTTGTCCTGCCATGTCATTGACGCATACCGCAGACTACTGCAAGCCTTTAGTTGACTCTGGACACTCTGGCTGGATGTCCTGTCCTGCTTGTTCAGTGCTGAATCCTTTTCCGTCCCTATTCTCGTTCTTTCTCTCGTTCCTCCCTCCCACCTCTCCGTAAGTCTGTATCTGTGTGTCTCTCTCTCTCTCTCTCTCTCTCTCTCTCTCTCTCTCTCTCTCTCTCTTTCTCTCTCTCTCTCTCTTTCTCTTTCTCTTTCTCTTTCTCTCTCTCTCTCTCTCTCTCTCTCTGTATCTCTCTCTCTCTCTCTCTCTCTCTCTCTCCTTTCTACCATGCGACACTTCATTTACACATGTCCATTTCCTCATTTACTCCCATGCTGCACACACACACACACACACACACACACACGGTGAGTGATTGGTGTGAGCCATTCAGCTGATATGATGTGTTGTGACATGGTCTCACTCTCCACAATGCTTCGCTCAATAGCAATTACCAAAGCCGTGTGTGTGTGTGTGTGTGTGTGTGTGTGTGTGTGTGTGTGTGTGTGTGTGTGTGTGTGTGTGTGTGTGTGTGTGAGTGTGTGTGTGAGTGTGTGTGTGAGTGTGAGTGTGAGTGTGAGTGTGAGTGTGTGTGTCGGGAAGGGGGGAGGTTGTTGTATGGGTGAGCTGCACTTTAGCAGGGTCTCCTCTCTCTCCTCACTAACAGAGCCACTGGGCGTTTACTCCGTACCACATGAGGTCGAGGCAGGACAGACTGGAACACTACTACACACTACTCCAGCCTTTTACAGCTCATAGCGCTAGCTGGAAGCTGTGGAGGTGTACTGCTTCAGTAGGGAGTAAACAGTCATTCATCTGCTTTCTTCTCAGATTCTGTTTTTGTTGTGTTGTATCCAGCAGTTTGCGCCCCTGTAAGTAATCCTGAAAGTGAATGGAATGGATTCGAGTGAATGAATAGATGGTTTTGGTGACCTACTGCAGTGGTTCTCAACCTTTTTCTCTTGAAGCACCCCCTAACCTGTGCCCAAAACAAGTCACGCACCCCCAACCCAAACTTCTACATGCATTTACACACTAAAAAAATGATTTACGTGATTAATTACAATGATTCTTGCTTTAGACATTAATCAATACTTTAATGACTTTACATGGGGACCAAAAACATGTTTTCATTTTGTCTTGATACGACTAATTATAATGTTTGGAAGCAGAATTTTGGTCATAACCTCAACACAAACAAAATTCCGCGCACCCCCCTGAAATCTCTGGCGCACCCCCAGGGGGTGCCCGCACCCCAGGTTAAGAACCACTGACCTACTGTATACTGACTTATACAGACAGTATATATGAACATGCATGCTGTAATATGCTTGCTGTACAAGTGCCAACACATAGTACTGTTAAGTCAAACTGGGTTTGTATGTGTTTTGCTTTTAAATTCCACTAAGAAAATACACCGGGGAAAAATAGAAAAAATGGGTGATGTTTAAAGGGCAATTCCGGCCAGTTTGGATTCATATCCCATCTTGGGTGGACCCAGGGAAAAGGATGAAAGGGGAAACCGCGAGAAATGTTCATGCGTGCTGCGCAAAGTTGTTCAATTGCGCCGTTTTCGGTTAAAACCTGGCCCTTCGGGCACGTATTTGACCTGTTTTAAAGCTCCTAGCGTGCATTAAAACCCTTTTGAACGCTTTGGCCGTGGTGTGTGGGTCCATACAAGTCGATCTAGTGGTTCACAGTTCCATTAGGTAGCATAGGTACGATACAACAGGAGTTTTCAAAAGTGGCGCACCTACCTCTTTCAGCTTCCGCCTTCCAACTACGTCCGCAAAATGGTTCGCCAAAGTGATACTTCATAGTAATCCATTTTATTTTTGTCCACCAAAGACGAGCCACAAGAAACATATTCACACGTTTTCATGTCCTGAGTTGTTCTTGTCTCGCAGATTCACTTCTCTGTCACTGAACGCAGTTTAGTGACGTCACGGTGTCACATGACTCCTGGAAGGAATAATTCTTTATCTGTAACAAATATTCTGGTTCGAAAAAGATAACCATGGCCACCAAACTCTTCAATTGAACTACCCCAACGGAGGATCCATCTCAAAATATCAAACAGTATATTACGACAGCGCCTCTCTTTCTCGCTTCTGTATAATAACTGGATGAGCGAATGGCGTTCCTTCCAGGAGTCATGTGACACCGTGACGTCACTAAACTGCGTTCAGTGACAGAGAAGTGAATCTGCGAGACAATAACAACTCAGGACATGAAAACGTGTGAATATGTTTCTTGTGGCTCGTCTTTGGTGGACAAAAATAAAATGGATTACTATGAAGTATCACTTTGGCGAACCATTTTGCGGACGTAGTTGGAAGGCGGAAGCTGAAAGAGGTAGGTGCGCCACTTTTGAAAACTCCTAATGTGTCGTGCCTGTGCTACCTAATGGAACTGTGAACCACTAGATCGACTTGTATGGACCCACACACCACGGCCAAAGCGTTCAAAAGGGTTTTAATGCACGCTAGGAGCTTTAAAACAGGTCAAATACGTGCCCGAAGGGCCAGGTTTTAACCGAAAACAGCGCAATTGAACAACTTTGCGCAGCAGGCATGAAAATTTCTCGCGGTTTTGCCTTTCATCCCTTTCCCTCGGTCCACCCAAGATGGGATATTAATCCAAACTGGCCGGAATTCTCCTTTAAGCTGCATCAATCGCGAGTCAGCTGATAAGTTGAAGCAGCTAGAGTTGGCTGATCAGCGTCAGCTGCCCGCGTTTGAGCTGATTTGTCCTGTGCAGCAAAGCTAAGCACAGGTGGTTTTAATTAGGCTCTTCAGCTCAGTTTCAGGAAACCCTGCTGAGAAGCACAGGCATAAAGTTGCTGTGCTTGGGCCAACAATTTGGAAAGATATTGTGCATACGTGACTCTGGAAACTGGAGAGGCAACCGGTAAGAGATTGTTTGTCTGTATTTGAGATGTTTAGTGAACTTGCGCTCAGTTGCCTTCAGTTTGTTTGATGTAGTGTCCGATGCTTGCGCATGTGTTTGCAACAATTGTTGTGTTATTGTTTAATGCGAAATGTAAATGTCAGCTTAAACGGCCAGGCACACGTTTGTTCTGTTTATGGTGCTCGCAGCGCAGTGGCTGTGGATTGTTTAAGCCACACAGCCAAATCAGCCGTGTAGTGGGATCGATAGATTATAGTGCAGTTGATTAAGTTAAAAAATGTCAGTCTCAGGTAAATCAAATGTCTTCTCTTTTGTAGCTTTCTTACAACATCTTAAATTCATATTGCTGTTCTTTTAATCTGGATTTAGTGTTGACATACTGCAAAGTTTATTTTAGTATATTTGGAATACAAGCATATTTGCACATTTCATATTAATGATGGCCTACTTGCACAGAATTGTATTTTGCACATGAGCAGTGCGTGCTAACTATGCTAACCTTGTTCTTTTGTCTTGTCTACTGTTTACCCTTAGGTTTTTTACCTAAAGGGCTGACCTACTACTGCCATGAATTGTTCTTCCTGCCAACAAACTCAACTAAATGAACTTGTGGCCTGAACTTAAATAAAAAGAAAAGAAAAGAAAAAGTCAAAAAGGAAACAACTCTTGTCTTGTCCAGTCCTTTGAGTGGAATCCAGTGTACCTTCAAAACTCCACCAGAAGTCACTTCCTTTATTCAAGTTGGGGAAATTGCACAAATCAAAATAATCAAACCGAAAAATCCAAGCAAAACTGGAACAACTTGACAGTAAAAAACCGGGACCTGGAACTGGAAGGAAGCCATCCTGACGACAACGTGAGGCCCGGACGTCGAGATCCAGCAGCCAAGGACGTGGGGAACCACTGAGCCAGGAGCTGGAGGACAACTAGGGAGCCTTGCTGTCGATGCGGAGAAAGGCAAGAAAGCGCAAGACCGCAACAGAAGCGCACACAACGACAAACACTTACCCTGCCAGTGAGCCACAGTCTACAGCGGGAGAAATGTCTGCCGATGAGCTCAAGAAGGATCGGGCCGTGGCAAAAAGAACTTTCACCCGGCTGGCAAACACACTGCAGAGGACCTACAGGGACAAGCCAGCTGTAGAGCTAGAAGAAGCATTCAACACGCTCTCAAAGGCGGCAGAAAGGGTCTGGGAGGCCAACGATGATGTGGAAGCCAAACTCCTCGAAGATCTGGAGGAAGAGGAGGGGGAGTTACCACAAGATCAAAGGGCTGACCTCACAAAGACCGCTGGTGAGTGTGAGGAGCGGTTGAACCAACTGAAAGGTCTACTCCAAGATGTGCTGTGGTCCGACTACGGCGAAAAAGAAATTCTCACCGCGCTCCAAGTGGCCGAGGGGGAGGGCAAACGCACAGGCACAGTAGACCCCAATAACAGCCTAGAGGGCTACGAATTCCTGCTGGCCCACTTCCGAGACCTGACCGAAGCGGCGAGGGAGGCTTTCGAACGGTGGAAGCGATGGGTCCCACCTGGTCAAAAGCAAAACATTCTGGACCGCCTGAGCGACCTCATCCAAAGGATCCCCGCACTCACAGCCGGGAAGGCAGACTTCATTGCTGAGAAACTGAAGGAGGAGAAGCGACAACCCACCCCTGTCTCTCACGCTCCACTCGTGCCTGCCATCCGACTCAAACCAACCGCACTCCCAAAATTTTCCGGAAACAAACGAGATTTCCATAGGTGGAGGAAAGACTGGGAAGCCCTTCAGAAGCAAGGTGAGCCTTCAGGTTCCAAAGAAGTGAAAAAGTTTCAGCTACTTGATAGCCTGGAGGAAAGGATCACCCAGGACCTGAGGCTCACAAGCTACCAAGAGGCTGACGACATCTTCCGTGTCCTGGAAAACCGCTTCGGCAACCGAACCACCATTGCCATAGAAATTGTGGAGGAGGTGCAAAGAATACCAGCAGTGAAGAGCCACCAACCACGTGAAATTGTGGAACTAATTCAAACAGTCGAGAAAGCACTACAGGACCTAAGTGACCTTGGAGACACGGGTGCAATCAAAAACCCCTTGGTCACTAGGTCCATTGAAGGCAAGCTCCCTGAAACCCTGCAGAAAGAGTGGCTGACTCATGCAGCAGATAAACGGAATGCTGTGTCCTCAACCAACCGGTTTGACTGCTTGCTGGCCTTCCTCAAAGAGCAGGAGGCTATCTATGAGCAGCTTGACCACCTGAAGGAAGAGGAACCAAAAAGGCAAGACAGATCTGGACCATGGCATGGAAGGACCAGAGCCACCAAGTCCGATGATCCGCCAGCTGGATGCGTGGTCTGCGGTGACTCAAGACACAGACAAAAACTGTACTTCTGTAGGCAGTTCCGTAGTCTGACACCTGCAGAGAAGAACACTGCTGTCAAGGAGATGGGGGCATGCGAGAGATGCCTTGACGTTCATGACGAACCAGCATTTTGCAAGAGAACTTTCCTGTGCAAACACCCGGACTGCAGAGATGAGCTTGAGCACCATTATTACCTGTGCTCCAATGCTGCTGCAAGAACAACCACTGCAGTGAGTAGTGAACACCCCAAGACTGAGGGGAGTGGGTACACCGCTGACCAAGAGGAGTTCCTCAGCAAGCTCCCCACAGAACTGGCAAGACAATGCAGACATGTATTTTCCAATTCCGCTTCAAGAACACTCAACACAGTGAGTCAGCCCTCAAACCTCCTCGTTCAACATGGACTGCAAGAGCTTCCTGTCATTATGATGCTGCTTCAAGTGACTGTAAACACTGGGCAACAGGTTGGCACCCTGGTTGACCTAGCTTCAGATACCAACTACATCACCCACAAGGCAGCGAGAAGGCTAAATCTTCAAAGTGAAGAGATGACCCTCGTTGTCCATGGTGTTGGAGGGATGAAGTCCCGCGTGAAGACCAGAAGATACCTGTTGAAAATCCGTGCGAGGACCCCAAACGGTGGACTGCGATCCCATGAGCTGGTGTGCTACGGGCTGGATGACATCGCAGACATCCACAACCATGTGACAGCACAACAACTCCAACAATTTTTTCCTGATGTACCCATAAGTGAGCTCACAAGACCAAAGAAGATTGACTTGCTGATAAGCCATAGAGAGGGCAAGCTGGCGCCGCAGCCAATCAGAGTTGTTGAGGATCTTGTGCTCTGGGATGGGCCGTTAGGGAAGATGGTGGGAGGCGCCCATCCAGACCTGTTTGAAGATGTTACAATGTCAGCCCACACATCAGGCACACACTTTGCCAGGTCCATGAGGGCTACCATCAACATGGAGCACATCCCCAAATCCAGAAGGCCTCAGCCCAGATCCCTGGACGTCTCTGGGCAAAGTGGGAGGCAGGAGTCTCTCAAAGAATCTGGCCACCGCAGGAAGATGCGTTACCGCAGCTACGCTGATGAAGGTGAGCTTCTTGCCATCTCCTCCAACTCCCCCTCAAAGATGAGGAAGATTCATTCGAAGCAGGAATGTCAAGGTCCCATTGAGTTCACAAACCTCCAGAAAGTAAAAGTACCCGGCAACGGCCAAGTCTGGAGACCAGTACGTGAGCCAGGAGGGTCTGCAGTCAAATCCTTAACAGACCAAAGTGGGAGGAAACTAAATCAAGTGACTCGGAGGAATAGGAAAGAAGTGGGGGCAGAACTTCCCATTCAACACAAGAGGGCACCAAATCCTCAATCACCGCATCAGAGACTTGAGAGGCCTGTGAGCAGGAAGATTGTCCCGAGCTGCTGCGGCCCACTGGTGAGCGCTTTGGGCTCAAGGAAACCCAAGACTGACGAGTGGAAGGAGGCAATCCAAGCTGCTGCCCTCCACACCTCAAAGGACTCATGTTTATTTGTGTTTGACTTGTAAGTAACGACCTTATCAGTAGATCTACTGACAAGGTCGAGTGGGAGGTGTTAAGTCAAACTGGGTTTGTATGTGTTTTGCTTTTAAATTCCACTAAGAAAATACACCGGGGAAAAATAGAAAAAAATGGGTGATGTTTAAGCTGCATCAATCGCGAGTCAGCTGATAAGTTGAAGCAGCTAGAGTTGGCTGATCAGCGTCAGCTGCCCGCGTTTGAGCTGATTTGTCCTGTGCAGCAAAGCTAAGCACAGGTGGTTTTAATTAGGCTCTTCAGCTCAGTTTCAGGAAACCCTGCTGAGAAGCACAGGCATAAAGTTGCTGTGCTTGGGCCAACAATTTGGAAAGATATTGTGCATACGTGACTCTGGAAACTGGAGAGGCAACCGGTAAGAGATTGTTTGTCTGTATTTGAGATGTTTAGTGAACTTGCGCTCAGTTGCCTTCAGTTTGTTTGATGTAGTGTCCGATGCTTGCGCATGTGTTTGCAACAATTGTTGTGTTATTGTTTAATGCGAAATGTAAATGTCAGCTTAAACGGCCAGGCACACGTTTGTTCTGTTTATGGTGCTCGCAGCGCAGTGGCTGTGGATTGTTTAAGCCACACAGCCAAATCAGCCGTGTAGTGGGATCGATAGATTATAGTGCAGTTGATTAAGTTAAAAAATGTCAGTCTCAGGTAAATCAAATGTCTTCTCTTTTGTAGCTTTCTTACAACATCTTAAATTCATATTGCTGTTCTTTTAATCTGGATTTAGTGTTGACATACTGCAAAGTTTATTTTAGTATATTTGGAATACAAGCATATTTGCACATTTCATATTAATGATGGCCTACTTGCACAGAATTGTATTTTGCACATGAGCAGTGCGTGCTAACTATGCTAACCTTGTTCTTTTGTCTTGTCTACTGTTTACCCTTAGGTTTTTTACCTAAAGGGCTGACCTACTACTGCCATGAATTGTTCTTCCTGCCAACAAACTCAACTAAATGAACTTGTGGCCTGAACTTAAATAAAAAGAAAAGAAAAGAAAAAGTCAAAAAGGAAACAACTCTTGTCTTGTCCAGTCCTTTGAGTGGAATCCAGTGTACCTTCAAAACTCCACCAGAAGTCACTTCCTTTATTCAAGTTGGGGAAATTGCACAAATCAAAATAATCAAACCGAAAAATCCAAGCAAAACTGGAACAACTTGACATAGTACTATCCAGTACCTTTTATGGAAGTGAGTTTCAGCAAGAAATTATTCAAGAGAAATTGTGTCGTAGTTGTATACAATGTCAGCTTATAGACATTAGAAATGAATTACTATATGCTCATGGCATTTTTGGAAATGAGTTGAAACGAGTAATATCCATGAGTAATTGTGTCATAGATGTATACACAGGAGTTGGAGTTGGCCTCAACCCGTTTTAAGTAGCAGCCATGTATGTAGTGTGAGTTTGGACGAGCTGTCAGCACTCCATGTGACCCAGCAACCCACCCTCGCTCAACCCCACCACCACCACCCCACCACTATACAGCCTCACTACCCATCCAACCCCACCGCAGCGCTGTCAGGCATCAGGTGTCTGTCTCACCCCCCACCAGTCAGGTGTGTGTGTGTGTGTGTGTGCGTGTTAGGGTGTGTATGTGTGTGTGTGTGTGTGTGTGTGTGTGTGCGTGTTAGGGTGTGTATGTGTGTGTTAGACTATCACACACATAGACTAACACACACACACACACGCACTAACACAAACATAGAATAACACATACATAGACTATGTGTGCGTGTTAGTCCGCGTGTGTCTTAGCGCATGTTTGTGTTAGCTTGTGTTTGTGTTAGCTTGTGTGTGTTAGCGTGTGTGTGTGTGTTGGCGTGCATTAGGGTGTGGGTGCGTGTATACACGTGTGTGTGTGTGTGTGTGTAGTGTGTAGTGTGGAGGTTGTATGGGGGGGGCTGAGTCGAGCGTGAGTGGTCGGGGCGGGGGACAGGACGGGACGTGCAGCATGTAGGTGGCTCCGCCTGCGTTGAATTATTGATGAGTGTGAGCTTGCAAGAGCAGGAGGTAACCTTGAGGCAGGCAGACAGACAGACAGACAGACAGACAGACGGGCAGACAGACAGACAGACAGACAGGCAAGCAGCTGATGGGATGAAACCACTACTGCTGTCTGCTGCTAAGGTCAGCTCAGCTCAGCTTAGCTTAGCTAAACAGTTACACACACCAGATGATGGCTGTGGGCAAAAGCGCTGTGCGGGAGAGTGTGCTGTGCGCATGTGTTTCTGTCTGTGTATTTCTCTGTGTGTATCTGTGTGTATCTGTGTGTGTGTGTGTGTGTGTGTGTGTGTGTGTGTGTGTGTGTGTGTGTGCTTAGCTTGCAATTTGCTTGCACATGTGTTTTTTTTGTGCACCTTGCAACTGGAGAAGTATGTACGGTGTATGTCTCTGTGCCCACCACAAACTGTATTCCCCTTCCTCGCACACAGAAAACAACTTGGCTGTCTCCCTTTTAAGTACATAAAAACAACCACTGTTATACATTAATACTCATACTTGTGCTCAAACCGCTCTCCCATCCATAGTTGTGACGAGGTGTTTTCCTCTGCCGGCGTCCCGGTCTCCCCCTGCCCAGCCCTGCCCTGCCCAGCCCTGTGTTCATGTTGTGTCAGAGAGAGTAGAGAGAGAGAGGTTCCATTGGCCCATTGTTTACGGGTTCTATTATTGCAGGGAGGGGGGGGGGATCCCCCTTTAGGCAGACCTAGGCAGACCTAAGGACTGTTCTATTCAATGCTAGGAGTATTATGACACGCCCCTTTAGGCAGACCGGAACCTGGTCATGTTAGGTGCCCATAGCAACCTATTACATTGCCATATCTCTATACTTAAAGAATCTCTGGTTGTGTTGTGCTGGGAAGAGAAGCCCTCCATGGGCACATAAATAACCTGCTTGCTTCCTGCTCCTCTAGCTGATGTGCTAATGATCCAGCAGGCCCAAGACCCCCACGGCAAAGCAACAGATGTTAATATTTAATACCCTCTAAACAGCGTGGGAGGGAGAGAGGGAGGGAGGGAGGGAGGGTCTTTTTTCTCATTATTAACTGGTGTGTCCTGCGCTTTTTTTTTGTTCTCACAAAGTTGTCTCGGTGCCTTTTTGGTGATTAAGTGCCCAATGCAGTTGTGCCTCTGACTGAAGAGTATATCAACAGTTTTGGGCTTGTGTGAAAACATCTAACTAGTTTTTGCCTGACTTGGAGCAAATGTATTCTTGGCTTGAAATGTTGATGTTGAGTTTTCATTGTCATGTATAAGTAGGGAGAAAAGGAATTCCATTAACAGTCATTGTATTGGTAAAATGATGATTGAACATAACCTCACTGCCCCCCTTGTCTGTGATCTGTGATCTCCTTTATTTTAGCTAATGTCTATTAACTTTGTTTTTAAGTCTGCATAACATGAGGCAAATCTGATCATTTTAGAGTTTGTTCTTATTTTCACATAACACATGCCCTGCAGGTGAACATGGGCCCATGCTGATATAACCTGACCCAAGACATCTTTTCCATTTTTCACAAGATGTAATTTGTGCATTATCCCTATTGTCCTGGACACTCTATATGTTACATAGCTCTACAATTTTCCATTTCTATCTTTTCTTTTTCACAAGATGTAATGTTTATTTGTGAATTATCCCAGTTGTCCCCGACATATCCAAATTAACTTATTTCAAAAGGCTGTAGTCTGTGGCATTGCTGTAAAATGTTCAATATCCTTCTGTTCTTTATGTAGAGGAGGAGTTGCGGAAGCTGCGGGAAGAGACTAACATCGAGACGATCAAACTGGACCTGGAGAAGGAGCGCTCCAAAAGACTAGACCTGGAACAGAAGCTCAATGAAGTGCTCAAGTCACGGTAGGAGTTGGCACAGAGACACACTACATGAGACGAAACAATTAAAACTGAAAACCAGTTTTACTCGGTCCTTTTGAAATACGGAGGGTCACCATTAGTTACATACACATGTTATGCTTGAAAGTGTTTCCCATCCACAGAAACAATACAGAGCAAGGAGGGAATCAGGAAAAGCCTGTTGCCTTGACGTCACGTGGAAAAGGCGTTGCCCACTTTGGTTTATGCTCCTAAAGATGTAACACTGTATTTCAGAAGACATATTGAGTCTTTTTTTGTTGTTTTCGAAACAAGTTACTGCTACTGGTGGCCCGAAACCTTGATTAGCCTTGCTATCAGCTGGTTGCTACTTTCAGATACACACAAAGCAGGAGGAGGGAGCCAATCAGAGCAGCCTCATTTGACTACAAGACACTTTACTAGCCTAGAAAGACGGCTTGAACAAAGCAGCCAGAGTGGGTTTTTTTTTTTTACAAAACCGGTGCATAATGCATTTTACAATAATGGTGAATACATCAATATTAATGAAATGACGATGAAAGTAGATCATCTTTAAGATAACATTCGTAGAAATGAGCAGGGGTGATTTGTAACGCCAATATGATGTGTGCTTCCACATCTCCCACCTCTCTGGCAAGAAGAGCCAATTGCCTACTGAGCTCTGCTGACATTGATCCAATCATCTTGCAAGTCAATGCTACTCATGCGCAGTTGATAAATATAGAGAAATGGCTACACAGAGGTGTCGCCAAGATGGCCGCCAAGTGGAGGGACTTGTACCAAAGAGGTTGGGTATGTAGCAACCCAATGTAAGTAGGCTGCCGGATGTGAGTGCCTGGATATCCGCCCGCGTATTTACGTCTATTTTACCTCGTGGAAATGAATGCAAATGCATGCAAATACTCTGGCGGATATCCGGGCACTCACATCCGGCAGCCTACTTACATTGGGTTGCTACAGGGTATAATAAGAGGAATCGAAACACGCCCACTCAATGCAAAAGCGTGTGCTCAAAATTCGGTCTCCTAAGGGGGCGTTGTCCCTCCTTCTTCTTCTCCTTTCGTGGTGTTTGCACAAGACGTGCGCTACCGCCATCTACAGCGCTAAGGGGACTCAATTTATTCTTAACCTCAAGACTCCGCGAAGGTCTCCTAATCGAAGGTCTCCTAAAGGGGCGTTCACCCGACCTAAAGTGGATACCGGAAAAGAACCCGCCTGCTTCATCTCCCTCTCATGTATGATACTTATACTGTGCAGTGTGGTGACTCTGTGGCAACACAGTCTGCTTGTATAAGTGGGTGGTTGACATGACGCCCT
The DNA here is from genome assembly GCF_034702125.1 of Engraulis encrasicolus. Lineage (NCBI taxonomy): Eukaryota > Metazoa > Chordata > Actinopteri > Clupeiformes > Engraulidae > Engraulis > Engraulis encrasicolus. Next base: position 47,723,366 of record NC_085860.1, on the reverse strand, counting down.
GTTTTTACGTAACATTAGTTAAAAACCTACAAAATTGATATTTTTCCTCTTGAAAACAAATGTAAATGAAAGAAGATGTGGTACATCATCTTTCATATTAGTCTTAGATGAGAAGAAACATTTTTGTTCAGATTCATGGAAAGCTTATATGTCATATGTCCTGTGGTGTGACTGTAACATTAATAAAACCTGGAATATATACAGCTATAAATTAAACCAACAACATTTTGAATCATTTATAAATCATTGGGCATGATTGCATAAATATTAACCTTATATTAAAAAATATGAATGTGAAAAAGAACTCAGTACAGTGGTATTAACTACAAGTTCAATTTCGTAACACAAATTGCGTCCTGCGGGTGACATGTAAGTCAGGTTTGTGGACAGGCAGCTGCAAGGCCAACTACAAGGGTCTTAAAGACAGGCTCCCTAACCAGTTATACCTCAGTTATTGGAGAGTGGTGTGGAAGTTTAAAGGGGTATGCCTATATTTTGGGGCTTAATACAGTTAAAATCGTTGGCCAGGGTTTATATAGGTGGTAAAGTGTCTTATTTTTCATGTAAGCCGTTGTCTTGTTTTAAGACAAGTTAAAAGAGGGAGCATGTCGCTAAGCTAGTGAAAGTCAATGGATCCATTGATTTTCTACGGCAGTGCAAATTTTACCTCCATGCTAGCAGTTACCATTGACTCCTAGGAGACCAGTTAGCCACCAGCTGGTCTCATAGGATTCGATGTTAAGCATGGAGGTAAAATTTGCACTGCCATACTCAGAGAATGGTTGAAAGTACAGGAGAAAGGTAAAACTCGATTATTTAACTCAAGGGAGGTTATAATATGAGTTATTTCCAAAAATGGGACAGTATCACTTTAAAGGAGTAGTCCGGTGTGAAATGGTTTACGTTGTGTCAATATGTGATGCTGAGCGCTGACGTTTGCCTCATACCTCGCATCCAAAGGTCCCCTGCATTCCGAAATCCGAGTGGTAGGCGGGACCCCGCGAGCTAGGTGAAATGCAGCTTCTGTTGGGAGGTCCTGGCACCTGTGTTAGCCATGGGGCTAAATCGTTACTTTATACCCGTTTACGAGGCTCAAAGTTGCAAAAATGTTAATCCCGTAGTGTCGGGTGGTTGTTGACATGTAAATCCAGGCACTGAGAAGTTTGATAGTGCACCGTTGGTTTAACTACAATTACGTTTTTGAAGGCTGCGCCTCGGAGGACTCTGCCGGGCGCCGCCATCTTTTTTTCTAGTCGCGACAAGTCTATCGCCGAGCCAAACCGACAGTAAACAATAGGTCATGTGATACATCACGTGGTTATTGGACTGCAGTCGGAGACCTTCTAAAACTGACTTCAGCTTCAGCGACAAAATATTACTCATATTACTAGTAATTAGTCTACTTATAGGTTTGGGTTTTTTTTTAACAATGGGTGTTTTGTAGCCAACAACGCGCTAGCATGCTGCGTTTGGATACCGGAAAAGCACAGTGAAACCAAAGAGTAGCGTTTCTGATCTTCCTTGAAAAGATGGAAACAAGTACCGGTAGACTTTCCAAAATACATTTCTTTTGCCCACTTAAAATATGCAATTATCAATGTGTATATGACGACGTAGAATAAAAAAATAGTCATAGAATAAATAAATACATAAATTTCAACAAAAATATTTTCACCGATCAGTGACGTCACATCATTGTTGGCGGAAGAAGACGCGCACGCTGAACTCGGGGACAGAAGAGAAGAAGCACAGGACCGCGGTTTCACCTGACAATGAAGACTTCAAGAGTTGTAGACAAAATGGTCCGCACTTGTGTTTATCCAGGATGCTGCAAGGAGATGAGGCATTATGTACCTGAAAGTTTTCACAGGATACCGTTTCACGACGACGTCTATAAGCTGTGGCTTGCTGTGTTGCAAATTGATGTAAACACGCCTATCCCCATACTGAAAGAGCAGGATAATCGCGTGTGTAGTGCACATTTTGACCCAGATGACTTCGTCCCTGACAAAGGCCCTAACCCAAGGAAAAAAACACGCCTGAGGAGAGGTGCCATACCAAAAACGGCGCAACTTGAACCAGAGGTAAGAAATTAGTTTGTTAGAATATTGTGTGGACCTCCACATTACTCCTATCATGTTGAAATGAACGCTGTGTTAGCCAACACGCCGCGTAGCTTTGTATTCTCATAACTACGGTAACAGCCCACTGGCAGACAAGACCACATGTTATGCTTGGCCCTGAAGGTAATGTTTGAAATGGAACATTTTGCTCTAGTAAAATGTATTCTCTTCGAGGGAAATGGTAATTACCGAAACGAGCTCTCAGTCACATTCGGTTTCTCAAGATGCATAACTGAAGACTTTAGATGCAAAACCCTGTATGTGTATTTTCAGAAAATAATCTGAATTCATTTTTATTTAATACATAGCTATCAAGATTGAATATTTTTTAATTTAGGTAATATAACTATTTATTATCAAGTACATAAACCAAACCAACAACGGGGTTCTTTAAAAATACAAGTGCATGTCTTCAGAAATAGAGTTTAGGGGTTTTGCATCTGAACTCTGATGTTACAAACCCACTTTTTCCAAAATTACAGAAGTGGGGTCACTCCAGGTTGATTGCAAATCATATGTAGGCTATTATGTGTAGGCTATTGCGGTGTACACCAGAATGTTGATTAAAATGTCCCATGAAAGTGTAATTAATTCCAATCAAATGTATGTATTTTAGGTTTACCCCACGGAAATGGCTGCTTCCCTCCAGTCCACCCCTAAAAAATGCCAAGATCAGCGAAGGTCCGTTGGTTCTTCTGGCCTCAGATTTACGCTGTCAAGCCCAGTGCCCACTGTAAAGCCACGAAATAGGCCCTCATCTTCAGGCCTGTACATCGCACGGCCTGCATCATGGCAAGGCCCAAAGGTAAGCAACACATGGTGTTGACGGTATGCCAATCTTCAGATTTTTCTGTGTCACAATATAACTAATATCTATGTTTATTTTATTTTTTTCTTGTACTTTCCAGGAAAGGATAGACCGTTCTTCTCCCTCCGTATCTACTCACTTGTTGGAACCCGGCAGTGTCACACAATATGTAAGTTCCATTTTGTTGGTTGAGATGGCTAATGCAACGTTTTTAGTGTGATGAAGCGGTCTGCACACTGTGTATTAACTCCAAAAATACTTTATTTCATTTAAACATATGGCAACGTTTCGATCCAACAGAGGGATCTTCCTCAGGCAAAAGGGAGGAAGATCCCTCTGTTGGATTGAAACGTTGCCATATGTTTAAATGAAATAAAGTATTTTTGGAGTTAATACACAGTGTGCAGACCGCTTCATCACACTACTTACTACCTTTTGTCTGGCACCTGGACAACTATATGTGTACCTTCAAACACTAATGCAACGTTTTTTCAACTAAACCATGCAATGACACATGATACACCTGTTATGTCTTTAACAGGAAGAAGTTGAGGAAGGCGAATCTGTATGTCATCAACAGGAAGAAGTTGAGGACGGTGAATCTGTATGTCATCAACAGGAAGAAGTTGAGGACGGTGAATCTGTATGTCATCAACAGGAAGAAGTTGAGGACGGTGAAGCAGACACATCTGTGCATGACATGAGCCTTAGTTTTGGAGAAATAAGCTTAGACCTGGCAGATGAGAGTTTTGTGCCCACTGATGCCACTCCATCCAGCTCGGGATCTGGCTCTTCCACCCCAAATGGCAGCAACTCTGGATGGTCAGGAAGAAAGTGGGTGGTCGACGAGGCTAAACTGATGGAGCTTTTTCAAACATGCTCTCAGTGCGGCGTTGCCATTGAGGAGAAGCGGATAGCTACACGGGGCAGCCAGATAAGAATTCATTGGAGCTGTTTGAATGGGCACAGCGGGGAATGGGAATCATGCCCCGACCAGAGGAAACTGGCCCGCAACAACCTTTTGGTCTGTGCATCCACATTTTTCACTGGAGCCACATACTCCAACATCAGAGAGTGGGCCGAACTCATCAACTTGCAGCTACCCAGTAGAACACAGTTTTACGACATCCAGACAAAGTACCTCATCCCAGTGGTCAACCATGCCTACAAGGGACAACAAGAGAAGATTTTGGAGAGGATTTCACAACTTTCTGCCTCTGGAAATAAACTGGAACTTTGTGGAGACGCACGATGCGACAGCCCTGGTAAGCTTTGATGTTCATGACTCGGTTTGCCTTTAAAACATATCTCAACTCTGTTGCTTTTCCTCATCCCTGTTGCCACAAGAGGCCACATCTGAGTGCCTGGTTCCTTATAACTATATGCCACTCTTCTTTTGCCTAAAACGTCTGATTCTTGTGGACTTTTGTTTTAAACATTGTTGTTAATCTATATTTTGAGCACACCGAGTAACTTGACCTGTATGAAGTTGTGCTATACAAATATAGTTATTATTATTGTTATGTAATCATAATACTTATAATTGTATTTACTATTGCTATTATTAATATTTGCTAAGCTCATATTCACATTTTTTTTATCTCAAAAAGGCTACAGCTGCAAATACTCCACTTACTCCTTCCAAGATGATGCCACTAAGGAAATCGTCCACTTTGAACTAGTGCAGGTAAATAATTTCAGATGTTTTTGGTGGAATAATAGCAACATTTTCTTTCAATGACAAATATTGGTTCATGCTCATTATCTGTGAATTGACACAATTCCATTTTAACTTTGGTACAAGGTCACAGAGGCATCAAGTTCCGTGGCAATGGAGCCAATGGGCTTTCAGAGAGGCCTAAATCACCTTCTTTACCTTGGAGTGGATGTCGGGGTGATTGTGACTGACAGATCGCCATCTATAAGAAAAATGATGCGGGAAAGTTATGCGAACATCCGCCATGAATACGATCCATGGCATGTCAATAAGAGTATGTATCCGATTTCATGTATCTTCACTTTCCACTTGTTTGATGCCAGTTGTGGCTGGTTTCCTGGAAGCTCATGTCGTATTTGATCTCTTTCTAGGTCTGAAGAAGAAACTGGTGACCATCTCCAATAAGAAGGACAACCGCGAACTGCGTCCATGGGTGAGATCAATCACCAACCACTTGTACTGGGCATGCAGTTCCAGCCATGGTGATGGGCAGGTAACTATTTATGGAACATTAAAAAAAAAAAAAAACAATGTCTGGAGTAAAAATGCACATTGTAAAGTAAGGACAAAGATATTATTAATAGTTTTTCTCAACACTGTACTCTCAAAAGCATACTCTTCTACTGCAAGGGTGGGGAACCTTTCCCATTTCAGAGGCCACTTGAAATTCATCTAAGGGTAGTAAAAGTACTCTGAGGGCCGTACTATGAAGACAAACCAGGATTTCCCACTGCACTTTAGGCCTATACTGAAGGCAGCCACCTTTTAAAAAAATAAAAGCCACCTTTTCTAGGTCCCCTGAATATAACTGAATCGTATTGCATATCTAATTTATCAGATTCCTTTACCAAATATATGACATTTCTTGTGAAGCTGCATAACACTAAGATCATATCGGGGGCGTGATAAAACTGCCACACGGGCCGCAAATGGCCCTGAAACCATGTGTTCCCCATACCTGTTCTAATGGTTGTATTTCACATGTTTTCAGGAGTGTGTGAGACGATGGCTGACCATTCTGAACCATATACGTGGGATACACAGATGGGAAGATAATGGACGCGAGTACACCTGCGCTCATCGACCACTGTCTGAGGATGAACAAGAGAAGAAACGGTGGCTTGAACATGATTCCTCCGCTTTTCGTGCCTTCAGAGAGGTGGCCCAGGACAAAAATCTCCTTCGAGACCTGCAGCAGATGGCTCTTTTCAAGCACACTGGTATGCCTTTTTTGAAGTATATATATATATTTTTCATTATTTTTATTATTTTACACACTGTTACACATTATGTATTACACATTATTACTACTAATTAACACTGTATTGTGGCCAGTAACTAGAAAAGGAATTAACATACCTGCAAACTCGTCACCTTTTGGTGACAGTCACCTTTTTCCCGGCCAATAAGGTCATTCACGTGAATAGAAATAGAACCCCCGCTCTACACTGTCACCTTTTTTTCTTTGACGAGTTTGCAGGTCTGAATTAAACATTATGTTATTGCCATGTTTCTTCAAACATCCCACAATTGTTAGAATGTAAGTACACAGTTCTATAAAACTGTTTGCTTTGCTTTGTAAAACATCTGATTTGCTCTCATGTATTGATCAACATGTTTCAATTGATCATGTTTTGTAGGATCTATCGAAGTATACCATAACGTGACCCTGAAGTATGCTCCAAAGAGGCTTCATTTCACGTATGACTCAATGAGAGCCAGAACTCAGTTGGCCATCATGGACCATAACATGAACATTGGCAGGCAACAGGCGACAACACGTGAGGGTAAGGGAAGAGTCTTCCTCCAAATATAACTTCTTCACAGTGCAATGGTCTGAAAGCGATTAGGCCAAATATTTGATGGTACAGCCAAAGCTACTGTACCATGTAACTGTACCGTGTGACAAATGCTCACACAGTGTACATTCAGGTCAGTAATAACTTAATATTCATACACCAAGTGTATTTTAGAACATAGAATGTAAACCGCTATTAAGACCAAGATACTCGAGGTTAAAGATAGCTGTGATGGCCTATATATACAACAGGCACGACTGTGATGAAGCAGTGCTGCTTTTGCCAGGCAGCACGCATGCGTACTGTCACTTTGATGCATTCTGGTTAGAATTTTCTAACCACAATACATCAAACTGGCAAAGTGTGCATCCGCTCTGCCTGGCAAAAGCAGCACTGCTTCATCACAAGCGTGCCCAATGACTTACGTTTCCTTTTGTCATTCTGGACAGGAAAACCTCGGTACAAATATGTGTACACAAAGACGACACAGCAGTGGGGTGCCAAGCCAGCCTACGAAGCCACTTCGCAGCTGTTCAGGAACGACCTCATGGAGGACGTTCTTACATTGAGGGAATCAAAAAACCTTGCCCCTTGGCCCCGTCCTCCTCCTCGCCAAAGACGTTTTACTTCAAAATATAGCACCTGTACCCAGGCCAGACCCAGCTGCGCTAGTGGCACAAAGACTGTCTCGATTTAAGAATCTGTGACCAGAGACTGTGTTTTTCAGAATCTTTTTGCCCCAGTTTGCACATATGGTTATTTAGTTGTTTTTTTGTTTAGTTTTGTTTTTCAGTATTGACACAATATGTTAAGCAAAGAGTTGTTTGGTCCAGTGTTGCATACAAAGGACCTTCAGTATCATTTACATTGTTTGCTTATAATTATTCTATTCCTTATTTCTAGTTAATTTAATGTGTGATCTACCTCTGTCTTAGCCTCCTCGCCAGAGGCGCCTGCTTGAAAAGATAGCTATACTGTTCAGGAAGCTGTGGCCTGAGAACGTTTTAAACTCTGTTTTATTTGGATTTTTTTACATTGTGCACAAATCGTTTTTCAGTGGATTTGTTTCTTTTCTCCAGGATTGATATTTTGTATTGTAGGCCTAATACATTTTGCACATAATTACTGTATTCATTATTTCTAGTTCATGTGTGATCTGATCTACCTCTGATTTAATCAGGCAATTAAACTGTTATTGACTATAATGAAAACAAACAAAATGTGTTGGTTTATAAAAGTCTTATTATTTAGAACATAAACAGGGATATTTTTGTTTTACATTTTCACACCAAAAGAGTTTTCTTTATGACAAACTATTTACACTATTTACAAAGTACAAAAACTTGAAAGTGAGTCAAATGATGCTGGTAGCCTCGTCAGCTTCCTGGAACCCATGGTAGGTGCCGGTGGGACACGGGTATTGCTTTCGAATGGCGTTTACAACGCAGCTGGGAAGGACCAGTCTCTGACGGCGTCCTAATTGCTGTCCCTGAAGTGCCCACTCCAAGAAGACGCGGTACGCGACCAATCTGCACTGTCTGGGGGTGGGGGTGGAGAGACAAGGAAAGGTGTTTAGCGTTTCTTTACATGACCAATGTATTCAAAACAACAGCCATGTGAGCAGAGGTGTCAAAAGTAAAAAATAAAAAAGAAACCATTTTCTTCACACACAAGTAACTTATCAGAGTAAACAGTAGCGATCAGCTAACTGCAACGATTGGATCAAGTTTGTGGTGGGTTCTTGATGAGTTTTCAGTGCTTTTTTGAGTAACAACAAAAACTATTCAATTGGTTACAATGCAGTAAATGGTGTAACAGCTATGTAATGCCATGTGCTACTAGTTTTGTAATTACGCCACAAAAGTACTTTTACTTTCGACACCTCTGTATGTGAGATTACTTACTTTGTGGATAAAGATCCATTTGGTCCCTCCGGCGTGGGTCTTTTCTTCCAGTTTACCTTTGGGACGTGGAAAAAAGCCTCCAAAACCCAAAGGTGCAGAAGCGACCTGAAACCTTCTCCCAAGGTAACACACGCAACACCTTCCGTGTGTCCGTGCAGAACGTCCCAGTCTTTGCAACAAAAGCATTCCTCTTCGGTGGGCATTTTGTCGCAGCTTTCGCAAGAGCACCACCAGCTACCTGTGGTACGAGGCTGTGCGGCGAGAGACTCTTGCTGTGCCGCAGCCTCCTCAGCTTGCGCTCTTTCTCCCTCTCTCTCTCTTCTTCTGCGGCGCTCGAGTAATTCTTCCTCGGTATACTCCGGTTCGAACATATAAGGACGCCCATCAAACTCGTCCTCATAATCTTCGAAATCCTCAAGGCGGCCACCTTGACAACAAACACGAAACACCTTGATTGCGTGTGCCTAAAAGATGAAGATATTATATGAAATAGCACAACATGGACTTTCCAATAATGAAAGTCTTACGTCTCTAAAACAAGCCCACTTCCCACACACCTTGACTATGAAATGTTCTGTGGAAATCACACGTTTGTGCAATGAGTGTTTTTCTTATTTGGTGCAAAATCTTCACAAGCTTTCGGGTGTGCAGAGCTTCTTGTGGCAGAGTAAAGTTTACTGACGGAGGATGGTTGGTGCATAGCACTTCATACGTGACACAAATGTGCAAGCCTCATGGGGAACATTTTTATTTTCTCCTAAAACGTGAAGTGATTACATTACATTACATTACACTTAGCTGACGCTTTTTATCTAAAGCGACTAGGTTTTTTACAGGGTGTTGGTTACAGTCCCTGGAGCAGTCTGGAGTTAAGTGCCTTGCTCAAGGCACCTCAGCCATAGAGTGAGATAGGGTGTGCAAGGGAAGGAGATTTCAGAGTCTGACTGCATAAAAGCTAAAGGCTGCCTCTCCCTGTTGAGTGGTATGGTGTGAGTGGTAGGTTGAATCAGTTTGAGTGATTCTGCAGAATTAAGCGGTCTGGGTGGGTGGTACATTTGGAAAATGTTTGTGAGGTAGGTGTGTCATTGGCCATCAAGTTATTTGAAGACGAGCCAATTATTCTGTAAGACACTGGTTGTCAGTGTAGGGACCTTGAAACTGGTGCAATGTGATCCCTTTTCTTTATTCCAGATGGTATTCTTGCCACTGCATTGTGAATGACTTGGAGAGGTTTCATATTTTTTGGGATAGGCCAGTAAAGAGGAAGTAGAGTAATCCACCCTACTGGTGATGAAAGCGGGAATCAGTTTTTCTAGATCTGACATGAAGTTTGCCTTGTCTTTCGGTTTCATGTTTTGGTACCCTGATATTCATCATGTCAGTTAATTTCTTGCATTTAAGCCTGTGGGAACGTTAACGAACATGAGCAAGTGGCAAACAAGCGAGTGATCTGGAAACGAGTAGCAACCAGGGCTTGATGTTAACTATTTTGCTCACCGCCCAGTCACTGTGGCTAGTGATTTTCCCAAGTCACAAGCCATTTAGCCTTTCTGCTCATTTCTGCACGTTTTTTTGTTGTCACTTTTTTCCCTTTAGAATATTCTTGCTTTTGAATAGAAATAATTGATGCCACTTTTGTGGTTTGTCACACCAATGACTAGGTAACCTGTTAAAGTGTCAAGTGAGACTGATATTGTTACTTGCTAATTTTTACCAGCATTTGGCCGGTTGGCTGGGGCCAATGTAGCGACGAGGCTGGCAAATCGTATCTGTGGATTAATTCTGATGCTGTTTGTGGAGAAACGATCATCAGCCCATCTTCAATTTGTTAAAGGGACACTGTGTGAGATTTTTAGTTGTTTATTTCCAGAATTCATGCTGCCCATTCACTAATGTTAACCTTTTTCATGAATACTTACCACCAGCATCAAATTCTAAGTTTTCATTATGACTGGAAAAATTGCATAGGCCTACATGAAAAGGGGGATCTCCATGGTCCGCCATTTTGAATTTCCAAAAATAGCCATTTTTAGCTGCAAAAATGACTGTACTTGGACCATACTAGAAAATATTTGTTTAATACTTAGTAAACTTTCATGTAAAGATCAAATTTGGCAATAGGCAGCCCAATTTCAATAAGCAGCATAGTTGCAGTACCTTTTTTGTCCATTTCCTGCACAGTGTCCCTGTAATGGAGAACAGGAGTAGCAGCATCACAGTGGGCCATCACAGGGCCAGAAAGAGCTACCAGTGTTCAGTGTTGTAATAATATACTATGGTCAACAGTGGCAAAAGTGGCACTAAGATCCAAGAGCATCAGTACTGTTGTTTTGTTGTCATTGTTAAACCGTATGTCACCTACTACCTTCATGAGGGCTGTTTAGTGCTCTCAAAATCCCTATTGGAAAAGGTCAAAGCAGCAAGTTGATGTTGAAAAGGGAAAAAAACCTGTCCGAAAACGACTATCTTTTCTATCTCACATCAGTAACAACACAATCTTTATTTTTCTCCTACGCAACCCCAACTGTCTTCGGCCCTCCCTTCCCTCCCACTCCACCTCTATCCTTGTATATACAGTAGTCTTGTTGTTTCCCGTATTTATTCCCTCCCTTCCCTCCATAAACTCCAAGAAGTCCAACTCACCCCCAGCCCCAATCACATCACCCCTATGCTACATCTTCACTGGCTCAACTTCAAAATCCTGCTTCACATCTTCAAGCCTATCCACAACCTTGCACCGTCCTACCTGTCTGATCTTCTTCCCATTGCTACCCCGGCTCCCGCTCTCTCAGATCCTCCTCCTCCTCTATCCTCTTCACTGTCCCCTTCTCGTCTCAGCTTTCAGTTGCTCTGCTCCCCAACTCTGGAACTCTCTTCCCCCTGACATCCGTAATATCAACTCTCTTCCCCTCTTTGAATCCCGACTGAAACCCCATCTGTTCTAGTTAGCCTACTCTCTTTCATTGCAATATTTATTTATTTATTCCCTCCTCTTTATTTGCTTCTGTGTCCGTTTTATTTTTATGTGCTATTGTGTCTGCTTTTACTGATGTTGTAATGGTGTACAGTGACCTTGGGTGTTTAGAAAGGAGCTTACAAATAAGAAGTATTTTTATTATTATTGTTTTATTATTATTATTATTATTATTATTAAATTTGACTTTTTCAGAAGGGCATTCACAACAGCCTTTTTATGGATGTGAGGAAAATGCCTGTCAGTAAAGAAGTACTTATTATAGCAAGACCTATGGTCTATATGTTATACAAAAACTGCACAAATACATCTTCTGTTTCATCAGCTAACATTTAGCATTCAACATTGAGTTGGCATGGTTCTAGTTGAATGGTTCTTGTTTGGTTGGTTTGCAGAGTGGAAGACTCGCCACCACAGCAGCCTCGAGCGCAGCCTCCAGTAGTGAACGGAACAGGTGAGACCTATCACTAGTCACATCAGCACGCTGTTACACATTGGTATCACACACACACACACACACACACACACACACACACACACACACACACACACACACGCTGAATACACTCATGGGCATGCACACACACATCACACATACAGATTGCTACAGATTACTGTCACAGCCACAATCTCCCCACCCCCCCCCCCCACACACACACACACACACATATTCTCTTTCACTCACACACACACACACACACACACACACACACACACACACACACACACACACACACACACACACACACGCTGAATACACTCATGGGCATGCACACACACATCACACATACAGATTGCTACAGATTATTGTCACAGGCACAGCCACAATCTCCCCACCCCCCCCCCCCCCCCCCCCCACACACACACACACACACACACACATGCACGCACACACACACACACACACACAAACATGCACATAAGCACACATTCACACCTACCCACTTACACCCCCCTTTCTCCCTTTCACTCTCACTTCCTCTCACTCCCTCCTCCTTCTCTCCTCTTCTTCTTTTCTCATCTCACCAGTACTCTACACACACACGCACAAAAACACATTTTCACTTCACACATAAATATTTAGACTCTCTCTCATTAATATATTCATGCTGAGACGCGTCAACAGAAAACTCTTGTTTGTTTTGTCTTGGTCTGTGGTAATCTGAGCAATCACACTGTGCTGTGAGGGAGCACATGAGGTATTGTGGAGTGCTGCATAGCTGCTAATCAATCAATCAATATTATTTATATTATTATACATTATCTACTATACATTATCTATTATACATTATCTATTATACAAAACTGTCATTCAATGTGCTCAAGAGTAGAGAAGGAGAAGAGAGAAGAACAAATATATTGTATTATAGGTAGTAGATAACTATCACCAAAGACCAAAAATAAATAATAAAGCTGTTTTTAATTTTATTTCATTTTAATTTCCGTTTAGTTTCAATACTTTCCATGGTGCTTTTGTTGTGAAGATTCCAGGTTATCAAAGAAGAAGGGAGATCTAATGCGCAGTCAAACCCATTTTAGCCTGATGCTGTGTATACGCTGTCTGACCTTTGGCGCCTGGAGCGACACATACGCTGCAATAAACCTCTTGAGATTTGAGTTTGTTCAATTAAAATTGTGGGTATGCTAGGGCTGATTGCACACTTTCTAATGCAACACGAGGGTCCTAGCTTTTAAATGCAATTTGTTTCATGTTTTTATGTGCATCAGAGGCTGAGATATTTAGGTTTTAATAGGCAGAGGGCACATTTTCCCAAAAAAGGGCTTAGGCATTCAGCAGGCGTTTTTTGAAGGTGCCTTAGGCTAAAATGGGTTAACTAAACATTCTCTTTGGCTATCACACTGTCCTATTTGTCAGAGGAGATAGTCTCAAGAAACAAAAAGGAAACACTAGACACGTTGTAGCCTCTTGCTGCTGGTTCATCAGACTGAGTGGAGAGGTGTTATAAAGACGTGCGTGTGTGTGTCTCAGAGGACAAGACACTGAGACGAAGATTAATCGCATCTCACGCTCGCATTGGATTTTTTTTTTTTCATGACACTTTAGACTGTGTGCTTAGATTGGATTCTTTTACACACACACACACACACACACACTCACACACACAAAGGTCCGCTCCTCTCCTGTCCTCCAATCACCGAGCTGGCTACACTTGGCTTCACTGATTTCAGTTTCCACACACCCCTTTAACCCTTCGGTGTCCAGCATGGATGAAGCCTCAGATCCACACTTCACCATTCCCCTCAAGACAAGTCACATTTACAGCATTTGTCCCTCGGGGTAAAATTAAGTTGTTATATATGAACAAATATTAACCATTGATGGTTATAAAAACCTAAATAAAAAATGGAATAATTTGCATTTAAACACCAGGACCGTCCCTCATCTTGCGTTAGAATGTGTTCAATGTCGCGCAACGCAACATCCAGCATCAATGGGTTAAAAAAAACATTTGAGATGATATACTAATGATAACGATCATGAAACATGACAAAGATGCCTTTCATTAAACTCTATTGCATACAATTTCCAGCTTACAGAACCTGCTTAAAAGGAGAGTTCATAGAAGAGCTAGACACTGGTCAGTGGAACACTACTCAGTCTTTACATCACCAGTACAACTTTGCTGCCCTGTTGAGCATCCTGGCTCTCCACTGAGTTTGGATGTGCTGTGGTGATGGATTGGGTGGTTTGGGCTGTTTTGTTCTCTGTTTGTTTTGTTATAAGAGTGACAGTAATTGCAGTGCAGGTCCAACTGTGTCCTCTGCATAATTGGTTTGGCCTGCTCTAAGCTCCCTTTGTGGGGAGAGAGGGAAATGGGACCAGCCAGGGATAGTGAAAATGATGAGCGATTTAAAAAATGCTATGTCATCACTCATCAGCCTGATGAATTGAAAATATTTTCCTAAAAAGGACCTACACAAAAAGCCTTACAATTACACATTAGAGACAATATCATAATTGTCGGGAATTTTGTAACAATCAATTCAATCATTTCTGTTATCTGCAGTATCCGTGTGTCTAGATTAGTTTCTGTGTCGGTAGTAATCTTCAGTTCAGCTTCATTTGGCTGACTTTTTGGTGCTGCTGCTGTGGATTCGTGGCCGTCCTTGAAGACCATGCTAATAGCACAATCAGCTTTACCAATACACTGATGTGTCTCTTCTTTACTACCCCTCCTTCCCTTCTCCTCCCTCTTGCAGCCGAGAAGCAAAGGGAAACGCGGTACTCTCGGCTGCTGAAGTGGCTTTATGACCGTTTCGGAGTGTACATCGAGGACTTCCGCTTCCAGCCTGAGGAGAACACGGAGGAGACGGAAGAACCATTAAGTGCTAAACGGTAAGATGCAGGCCCTTCTCACTTGGCAAAACTGAGATGCTCTTCAGCAAACTTGCGCAATGACATGTCCACATGCAATGGTCCCTTGATGACAATATCCATGTAAGCTTGACCTTTTCCCCCAACCAAGCAATGGGCACATGACCCATTTCTCAATGTGAGATTTATCTTTTTTTCAATCATGACCCATGTGCAAAATCTCAAGTACACATCTACTCAGTTACTATATGTCACTTTAATGACATGCACAACTTCCGGTGACATTGTGGCGATGTGGAGCCTACGTTTTTTTGTTCCCCAAGGAGAAGTTTAAATGAAATGATGTGCAGAATCATTAAGTGGTGCACTGGTCAGAGGATCATATCTATTATCAACATCAACACCATTCTCCCCATCACGATCTAATTAGCTATCCAATTACTGTATCATTGTATAACGGCACTGTAAAGAAACATCTGACCTCTCATTATAGCTTGGCACACCCTCTTTCTGTGTTTTTTTAGTGTCTTCAACTGTCCACGTGATCTTGCAGCATGGCAGGGTTTTCACAAACCATGATTTTCCTGGCCAGGCTGCTACAGGTCCTTACAGTAGTTTTGGTGCTGCCCTCTTATGCATGGGCCCCTACTCCTCCCTGCAGTTATGATGAAGGACCCGCCTGGTGTCACAGGGAGTGCGTTTTAATATGCGACCTTGCCTCCTCCACTTGCGCTTGTCTCCTCGTCCCGCCTCCTGGCCCCTCCTCCGTGGAGAAAACGATAAAGTTTCCCAGCTGTCAGCCTAGCCACAACAACTGTTTTACATTCACCATCCCAATTGCAAATGAGAAAAAGACAACTACAATTGAGCTTTTGCAAGATATTGAAATATAATGCTGTTGTCAGTGATGTCATCATGACGAGAAGCAAGTGGAGGAGGCAAGGTCGCATATTGCAACGCACTCAGGGCCACGGCGTTCGATGAGCATTAACCCCTGACTCATGATGAGATCACCTTCACATCAGGAGTAAACGATGGCTCATGTTTCTGCCTCCCTCCCTCCCTCTCGCTTGTCCTCCGATCATCCCATCCCTCCCTCCATCCCTTTATCCCTTTGTCCTCTGACCTGTTTACGGCATGGGTCCTCTCCTCTCCCACCACATCCCTGTGATCCCTTGTTCCATCCCTCCTTCTCTCCCTCCATACGGTACCCACCTCCCTCTATCCCTCTGCCTCACCCCATTCACGCCACTCCCATCCACTTGCCCTCTGATCTTTCGTTCCATCTTTCGTTCTCTCTCCCTCTATCGCTCCCTATCACCCCATTCCATCCTGTCCTGGGGCTGTGTCTGTGGCAGTGGCAGTGGGCCAGGTGGGGAAGCCACATGATCAGCTCCAGTAGCTCTGGCTGCAGCCCAGCCTGGCTCGCCACTGGGGTCGTAAAATCAGACGGCTCTGTTTTAATGGAGCCGGGGCCCATGGGGAGGCCCATTACTCCTCTATGGGAGCGGCCATCAGCAGGACGAGGGCTACTGCTGCACCAGCACCACCATGAAAAGGGCCGGATTGAAGTACAGGCTACATATAGCTGCAGCCTAGGGGCCCCCACCTGTCAGGGCCCCCCCAATTGGTCAAAAGTGAAAAATGGCAGAATTGTGACAAGATGCAATACTGGAAAATGAATCTGTGGTGTTGAGTACAGCTGGTAGATATGTTGAGTACAGTTGGTAGATGTGTTATCCTACCTCATAATTATGACACTGTGAATTTGTCGTGAAATTTGCCTTCCAGTGGGGCCCACAGCAACCTGCAGCCAAGGGGCCCCAGGCTATCTTAATCCGGCCCTGACCATGACCTTACAGGCTACTCTGAAGGAGTCTGTCGTCGGACAGGTCAACAGCAACACTCGAATGTTAGGGTTAGGGTTTATTAAGGTACATGTTTAGTATATTACATGTACACTTAAAGACCCAGACAGTATGGTGGTTAGGGTTGGAGAAAAAAGGAAAAAAAAATACATTTATGTAGGGAGCTGTGTGTATTTATATCCCCGAAACGCGGAGCGTCGGGGATGTAATGGTTTTGCGTGCACCGCCGCCGCCGCCGCGTCCGCCGCGTAAGGTCTTTCGTGTTAACGCGATAACTTTTGAACGGATGTTTGGATTTGTCCCAGATTTGGTGTGTGAATGCTCTAGGGCAGGTTCATGAACTGATTCGAATTTGGAGGTCAACAATTTCAAGATGGCCGAATTCAAGATGGCCGAATTTTTGTTTGGCCCATTACTTCTGACCGGGTGGATGGATTTGTCCCAGATTTGGTGTGTGAATGCTCTAGGGTGGGTTCATGAACTGATTAGAGTTTGGAGGTTAACACTTTCAAGATGGCCGAATTCAAGATGGCCAAATTTTTGTTTGGTCCATAACTTCTGACCGGGTGGATGGATTTGTCCCAGATTTGGTGTGTGAATGTTCTAGGGTAGGTTCATGAACTGGTTAGGGTTTGGAGGTCAACAATTTAAAGATGGCCGAATTCAAGATGGCCGAATTTTTGTTTGGCCCATTACTTCTGACCGGGTGGATGGATTTGTCCCAGATTTGGTGTGTGATTGCTCTAGGGTGGGTTCATGAACAGATTACAGTTTGGAGGTTAACACTTTCAAGATGGCCGAATTCAAGATGGCCGAATTTTTGTTTGGTCCATAACTTCTGACCGGGTGGATGGATTTGTCCCAGATTTGGTGTGTGAATGTTCTAGGGTAGGTTCATGAACTGATTCGAGTTTGGAGGTCAACAATTTCAAGATGGCCGAATTCAAGATGGCAGAATGTTTGTTTGGCCCATTACTTCTGACCGGGTGGATGGATTTGTCCCAGATTTGGTGTGTGAATGCTCTTGGGTGGGTTCATGAACTGATTACAGTTTGGAGGTTAACACTTTCAAGATGGCCGAATTCAAGATGGCAGAATTTTTGTTTGGTCCATAACTTCTGACCGGGTGGATGGATTTGTCCCAGATTTGGTGTGTGAATGTTCAAGGGTAGGTTCATGAACTGATTCGAGTTTGGAGGTCAACAATTTCAAGATGGCCGAATTCAAGATGGCCGAATTTTTGTTTGGCCCATTACTTCTGACCGGGTGGATGGATTTGTCCCAGATTTGGTGTGTGAATGCTGCAGGGTAGGTTCATGAACTGATTCGAGTTTGGAGGTCAACACTTTCAAAATGGTGGAATTTTTATTTGGCCCATAACTTCTGACTGGGTGGATTGATTTGCCCGGTAACTCCTTAATTTAATGGTTCACCATTTCAGTGAATCTACCATATCAGGTAGGCCTACAGTGTAATAACCAGTGTAACAATATTTAATACCATGTAATACTAGTGTAATACCAGTGTAAAAATAGGCAATACCAGGTACAGTGTAATAACCAGTGTAACAATATGTAATACCATGTAATACTAGTGTAATACCAGTGTACAAATATGCAATACCATGTAATACCACTTACACACAAATAGCCTACATGATATAAGTACAAAATTGGTACATGGTGTCACACTGGTATGACGTGGTATTAAATATTGTTACACTGGTTATTACACTGTACCTAATGTGGTATATCCACTGTAATAGTGAACCATTAAAACAGTGTTACCATTTGCCCCATTTTTTCCTTCATTTTCACAATAGTCATTTGGTTTTAAGCCTATGCACGTCATTGATCTATGTATAGATATTAAATATATTTATTTTATATTCTGTATTTATCATAAACGTTCATGAAAAGGTGGACGGGAGTGGTAGGAATGATTGGGGACTGGAAGCGTCGCGTTTCGGGGATATACCTTAAGCAGTCGAAGGCGACTGCACAGGCAGTCTAGTTTAACCAGCGACCAACCCTAATGCAGAGCCATGGAATACGGAATGGTTTTACCTGGGGTAAACCAGCCATCCAGGAATTCAATTGGTCGGTGTAAACTTGATGCCTGAAACCGCCGAGCTTTATTTAATGTTGGAGACTGCCCCCTAGTGGTGCTGAGCTGTGATGGTCCACAATGTTAACCCTTTGAGGAGTAAGGAATTTCTAGAGGTTCTTCTAGAATTTTACTGGAACACTCTACAGCTCCCATAGACGTCTGTGTTAAAAATCTTGCAAAGACATTATGACATCATAATGAGAACTCAAAATTTGGGCAAAATTCTAATCACATATTTGTGATGGTACTCCTCAAAGGGTGAGAGTCTTTTAGCTGAGCAGGTTTGCCATGTTCACCTCAATGTGTACAAAACTGCATATTGGATTTGATGAGGTGTTGGATCATTCACCTCCCCATAATGTGCCAAAATGGTTAAGGCTTCTTTCTCTGGGTCATGTCTGCCAGAATAAGTCAGAACTCACCGTGCTACTGAGCTGAGTGAATAGAGCGAGAGAGACGGAGACGGAGGGAAAAAAGAGAGGGGGGAATACTGAGAGGAAGAGCGTCATAGCTCTTTTCAAGGAGAGCTACGTCTGTCGTTGCCAGGGTGTCCGAATGGCATTGCAGAGGTGAATAAGGTCTCTCTGGTCTCTGGTCTCTCTCTCTTTCTCTCTCTTTCTCTCTCTCGTCTACTTGTGGTGGGGGTGAGTTTGGTAACTGCGTGGCTCCTCAGTGCTCCAACTTACCCGGCTGTCTTTTGTGCCCTCTCTTCCAGGCTGACTGAGAACATGCGGCGACTCAGTGAGTATTAGCCCTGACACCCCTTGTCATGCTTCATAGCCACACAATGGCAACACACCACTGCCCCGTCTCACCCCACCCCTCACACTGTATATTATGCTAATCAGAAGAGCCTAGGAAAGGACTCAAAACGGTCCTCTTGGCCCATGCTGTAACTGTATTTTTACTCAGTAAGTGTTCCCATTTTTGTTTGTTTCTGCAGCTACAGTATGTTCACCTTTTACTACAAAACCTCTACCCTTGTTGTCTGTGTCTGTGTCTCTGTCTCTGTCTCTGTCTGTGTGGTATACGTACATTTTTGTGAATAAATGATTATGAATGTGTTTGTCAGAGCGAGGTGCCAAGCCTGTGACTAACTTCATGAGGAACCTCTCTGCCTTATCCAGCTGGTACTCTGTCTACACATCAGCGATCGCCTTTATTGTGAGTGCACCACCACACCTCCACATAACCAGTCTAAGTGGATCCCACTCTGTGCGTCTTTTTCGTGATCAAGTGTCCACTCTTTGTATCTCCATTCTGGGTGCCACGCGTTTACCCGACCTTGCTGTCTCTTAACCGGGTTTGGTGCATTCCACTGTGTGATTGAAGTGCCTATCCTGAGTTGAGAAAGTAAGAAGAGGCCTGCCAAAAAGTTGATTCAAACACCGGGATCTGAATCGGCTGACTGTAATAAACTCAGTCCAGTCGTTCCCAAACTGGGGGTCGTGACCCTTGGGACGGTACAGAGTTACTGTAGGGGGGTTCAGGGAAAGAATTAACTTTTTTTGCATAAAACCTAACCATGAAAATTGGTTAGTAACATTGAATTGAATGGTTAATAATTGTATTTACTGTTAAAGAGGCACTAGGTAGGATGACATCATTTGCGCGGTGTCCGGGGGATGCCTGTCTCAAAATCTACACCGTAATGAAAAAATGCTGTTCAAATTAACTCGTGGTGAGACTGTTTTTCATCACGTAATGCCAGCAGTTGATACAAATCTGAATACGGTATGTAAAGAGATGTTTCAAATGAAAAGTGTTTCTCACGACACTCGTTCGGTCCGACGCTGCCAAAAGTTGCTTGTGGGGTTTTCTGACAGCGGACCGTGGAAGTTGAGATAAGCCGTCGCTCACTTACTAATGACTCGTATAAGCATAGACTGACTCGGGACCGTAATTAATTTAACTTTTAATTCTACCTGGAGCCCCTTTAAGCGTTTGGAATATGGGAGGTGGGGGTCATTAAAAAAAAATCTTGGGTCCAATTGGGATGGTCTCAGCAGAACTTGTTTGGGAACCCCATGCCTCACTCAGTGAAGTCGCATGTTTAAAGGCAAAACATGCCGCAGGTTTTGTAACTTTCTGATCCCGCGATTGGCCCTTCTGTAGCTGAGTCCCCAGTATCCTCATGTATTAGCTGTTCTATCATCTAAATCTGTGTACTTGGTTATTGATTGTGATTGTTGTTTGTTTGTCGATTTACAACAGCTTGGGACGCCAAACAAGCATTCCAAGCAAAGATTCTAGTTCAGTACTGTATGCCACGAGTGTATTCACTGAATAGTCAGTACATTAAACGTCAATAGCTTAAAATGTCAATGATAGGTCATGATGCTTACGTCACCCTCTTAGTGTAGGGGCATGTGATCATCTCTCTGTCTCTGTCTCTTTGTAGATCTACATGTATGCTGCGTGGCATGGCTGGGCCATCCCAATGTTTCTCTTCTTAGCTATCCTGAGGTTGTCTCTGAACTACCTCATTTCCAGGTAATGTAATTGCAAGCTGCCCAGCATATTGGGGTCAATTGTGTTTTTTTTTTTAGCAGACGTCAGGTGGTACAACCACAGCTAATTCCCATAAATTAATTAGTTATTGGTAATTAATATACAATCAATGAAAATGTTTCTTAAATAATCCACTAAAAGTAAAATCCATACAATAGTGGCATTGGCTGTGGTTGCACCACCGTGACGTACTGAGCGTCATTGGCCTGTTTGCGGGATGCTTTTTGATTGATAAAAATGGTATTGATTTCTGTCAATTATAGATGGGTTGATATTTATTTGAAAAAATATAGTGTGCATCCAGCTAGAGCCACCAAGTTTTCAGTTCTGTCGTTACATTGTATATAATACAACGGCTAAATGAGATGTGGAATTTTATTTACAGATTTCTGAACATTGGTACCTGTAGTTTTTCAACCTTTGCTAGTGCCAGTTTGTATGATTTCACTAATGTTTCCCTTTGTGGTTCCCAGGGGCTGGCGGATACAGTGGAGCATTGTGCCTGAAGTTTCAGAGCCTGTGGTAAGCCATGAAGTCCATACTTTGGAGTGACCTTGCCCAACAAAGACACCAGTGTTGCCCTGCTACCTAGTTTCATGTGATGCATGTTTTATAAAAAAAAAACAAAAAACATTTGGATGTCAAGTGGTTCTAAGTTGATTTGTCTCCCTTAAAGGAACCACCAAAGGAAGACTTGAATATTTCAGAGAAGTTTCAGCTTGTTCTGGATGTGGCCCAGAAAGCACAGGTAATACTGCCATAATAGAATAAGTATGCTAGAGTTGTGTAGAGTTCAGCTTGATTGAAACTAAGGAGCTGTTTCCACGTAGCAAGATATTTTTATATGTGGATATTCCATGTTGCAGGATATTTTTATATGTGGATATTTTTTCTCCTGGTTGCATTGGTTTTGGCCTTCCGTTTCCATGTAGCAGATATTTAAAATCCAGATATAAAAAAGCTACTGCAACTATACTATGCTGATCATTGAAACTGGGCTGCCTATTTAAGTTAACTAAGTAATAAACTAATATTTTCTAGTATGGCCCAAGTACAGTCATTTTTGCAGCTAAAAATGGCTATTTCTGGAAATTCAAAATGGCGGACCATGGAGAAGATCCCCCTTTTCATGTATGAAAAGTGCAATTTTTCCAGTCATAATGAATACTTAGAATTTGATGGTGGTGGTAAGTATTCATGAAAAAGGTAACATTAGTGAATGGGTAGCATTAATTCTGGAAATAAACAACTACAAATCTTGCACTGTGTCCCTTTAAAAATATCCTATTTAGGGGTCTGAAATGCACTTGTTACAATGGAGTATTTATTTTTACCACATGGCGTTTCCACCTAAACAGGAGAAAAAAAAACCTCCATTGTAACAGGTGCATTTTAGCCCCCTAACTGGGATATTTTTAAACCAGGATTTTTGATATGCGGGTTTTAAAAATTTGCTGACGTGGAAATGGAAGGCCAAAACCAATGTAACCAGGAGAAAAAAAAATCCACATTTTAAAATATCATGCTACGTGGAAACGGCTCCTAAAGTATTGGCCAGACACCATGGGTCTTATGACCATTGGTTCGACAGTTGATTAGCCAGGCTGCTTCACATGACTGAAGCCTTTTTTTAAATTGAGGCCTACTCAGATCACCATTCTTACCAAAGATACGAGAGAGAAGATGGCTTACTAACGTCAGAAGAGTGCATGGAGCTGAGTCACTTTATTCTTCTACTGTCAGTACTGGCGGCAAACTAAAGTGCAATGGCACTACCGGAGTGTGGAACAGGTGTCATTAATTATCCCCCACAATTAACGCTGATTGGCGGCTGTAGTTTATTTGGCCACAAACTGAACATTGACAACGGACAGCCGCTCACACCCACATTGCAAAATCACTAGTTCTATGGAGGTCTGGTATTTGAACTGCAAATTTTCCAGTGTCACATTTTTTATTCATCATGGCATCGCAACCACTGCCCATGCGCACCGTGTCCTCTGGCTCCGCCCCTGTACTACGCTGTGGCCAATGCATTTTCCAACCAGTAATAGTTCTTTTCCAATATACATTCTTTGGTCTTACAGTTGATGCATTTCTTTACAGAACCTTTTTGGGAAAATGTCTGATGTCTTGGAGAAGATTAAGAAGTGAGTTTATAATTTAAAAAAAAAATTCTATTAATTATTATTTACGAGTCAATTTTTGTATGAGTTGGTGTGCTGGTGTACTTGCAGGTTGTGAGTCTTGGTGACGCGTTAAAATTATTCTGCTCAAAGCCATAAATATACCGTATAGTTTTAGTTGGCTATGTGGACAAACTGTTGAAGAGACAAAAGTTCTTCATTGCAAATCCACTCCACTTCTCCATTGTTTTCTTTGGGGCGAGGCACCTGCTGATGGTGTGTTTGTGTTGTGTACGTATGTGTGTGCGTGTTTCCCCAGTCTCTTCATGTGGGTGCAGCCAGAGATTACTCAGAAGCTGTACGTGGGGCTGTGGGTGGCCTTCATAACCTCCTGCCTGCTGCCCTACAAGCTCGTCGGCTTCATCATCGGTGAGCATCTATGCTCTCATGACCAAACGGCTCTGTTTGAAGCAGTCTCTCTCTTTCTCTGTCTCTCTGTCTCTCTCTCTCTCTCTCTCTCTCTCTCTCTCTCTCCCTCTCTCTCCCGCCCTCTCTCTCTCTCTCCCTCTCTCTCCTGCCCCAAAGGCAGCCACAAGGGCACGCTGTACTAAGAGTCTCTCACTGCCTTGCTGCAGTTGCCTGAACTTGTCTTGTCTGTTGCTGACAGGGGTGGGGGTGGCAATATGCCCTAAACATGCAGCTCAACATCTAGATCCATTTTCTAGATAAAGAACCCTTTTCCCGTAGGGGCTGAACATACATGGTCATTTTAACCTGGCAGACTGCTGTAGAGTGCATTAGAGCAGCATTATCATAACTTGATTATGTCTGTTCTAGCAGAGTGGAGAGTCAGCCACTGTCTTGTCTTAGTAGCTCTAAGTGATCTCTCTCTCTCTCTCTCTCTCTCTCTCTCTCTCTCTCTCTCTCTCTCTCTCTCTCTCTCTCTCTCTCTCTCTCTCTCTCTCTCTCTCTCTCTCTCTCTCTCTCCCCTTTTCCTGGGCTACATCAGGTCTTTATGCCGGCATCAAGTTCTTCATCATCGACTTCATCTTCAAGAGCTGTCCAAAGCTGCGGGACAAGTACGACACCCCGCACATCGTCTGGACCCACCTGCCCACCGACCCTCAGCTGAAGGACCGCAGCAATCTCAACCTCTCCAGGAGGGTACGTGGTGGCAAGAGGCACAGCTCTTCAAGATCTTTTTGTCAATCTATCTTTATTGAACTTTTTTAATACGTGTATAAAAGACAATCAACATAAACTATTAATTACAGAATAGAAAAGGGAAAAAAATCAGGAAACGCAACAAAAGGAAATGCTACAAAAGTGATCAAAGGAAAATTACTCAGTCCAGGTTTATTGTCCACTGTTCCATACAATATTTTTGTAAGATTTTTTTTTTTTTCAAAAAACTTGACTTATTGTACAAAACGGTACTGTATTTGTCGAGCTCTTCAGGATCTTCTGTCTGTTTTCCACCTGGATGTCTGTTGATTGTCCCCAAACCAATTGCACATTTACCTTTTTCATTCAAATTTGAGAATTAATGAATTATTCAGCAGTAGCTGGTCAACCTTCCTCAGTTATTCCCAGCTCTCAAAAAAAGTTGAAAAAGGAGTTAGATTAAAAAGCCCTTATTAAATGTGGCTAGAACATGTTTAAAAAGCCAACAGGTTCTGCCCTGTTAACAGGTCTTCATCAGGGCTTATTCTACCAACAACTTACTTTGTTCAGTTCCTATTTGAGTTAAGATCTCTCGGTGCTTTTCAGAAGTGTATGTGGGTAGTTGAGATTTCTTTGAGCTTTTCAAGGGTGTATGGGGTATTTTTGTAATACATTTGTCACATGACTTGTTCTGCTATGTTTCTTCCCCCTCAGCTCTCTGGGTTTCAGCAGGTAGGGCTCCTGGTGTGATCTTCACGTTTGATAGCAGCTGGCTGCCTTTTACCACCTCTGGCTGGCTTGTGTGGGGGTGTGTGTGAGGGGTAGGAAGGTGTCTGTGTGTGCACGCGTGCGTGCGTGCATGAGTGTTAGAGAGAGAGAGAGAGAGAGAGAAAGAATGTTAGACAAAATTAGACTGTGATTTTTTTTATTCCAGCTCCCCCTCCGAACCTTATGCGGTGTTGCTTATGAGCACTTTACTGCTTTGTATTGAGGTTTGGGTTAGAAGGTGTGTGTGTGTATGTGTGTGTATGTGTGTGTGTAAGGTGTGGAAAAAAAGGTGTGGGTTTTTTGGACGTATGTGTATGTTGTGTTTACTCCTGCTTTGGACTTGTGTGTGTGTGTGTGTGTGTGTGTGTGTGGCTTTTTTGAAGTACAGTAGATGGCTGAGGGTGGGCATAGCATAGATTTTGTGCTGCTGGATAAAGGATCTAGTGCATCTTTGAAGACATTCTTTTCTGGATTTTGCAAAAGCCAAGTAGTGATTATTTCACAATACCTTTGTAATAATTTAGTTTAACGTATCCCATATTTTAGTTTCAAGCCAAATTTGTGGAATAACGTTGGCACTGCTTCATACTCTACATTAATACATGCTACTGTGTAGCAGATGATCTTGAGTCCAATTTCATATTGTAATAGTTTGTATTGTATTTTTATTTGTATTTTATTTGCCAACCATATAGGCAGTTTGTAAAATCGGTAAAATGGGCTTGGCCTTTGCAAATTCCACTTCAGTCAGTGCCTTTATTTCTACTTTGCACATAAATTAGGGAATATCAGAATATGGAACATTCATTGTTTTTGTTGTAATTGTCTTTAGATTTTGTCTTTTAGATTGTTTTAACAGGCCACCAATTAGGAAATATGAGGCATCTGATGCAAAACACTGTTGTGAAATAGTCATTAAACTGGGAAGATACATCATGCTTGCTAGTTCATGACTTCCGGGAAGAATGAAAATCTTTTCCAAAAGTATAGTGTATTGCTTTGCATGAACCCACCAAACACTACAAAATGGCTGTTAAGTGGAAAAGATGTGTGGGGGGGATTCTGTGCGTTTGCAGTGGTCCCACAGTTCACTCCCACTCCAGCCTAGCTGTCATCCAGTGGCCACTGCAAGGCCAGAAGAGTGAGAGAGTGAGGAGGGCCGGCAGCTTAATCCTGCTCCATCAGACCTTAACCCATTGGCGCCTGAGCCAGTTTTTAGAAAAGGTCCCCAATGCCTGAGGGTTTTTTGAGATAAGAAAATTTGGTTGAAAACTCCTATGAAAAATTCAATATCTCAGCCTCTGGAACACTTATGGACATGGGACAAATTGCATTTAAAAGGTAAAATCCTCTGCTTTCACGGGATTATGTTCATTCAGCATTAACACTAACACATATTCCTTAAAAAAAAATCATATCTCATAGTCAAATGATTGAAAAACGTTTCATGTGCTTTCAGGATAATGCTTGATGCTATTTATTATAAGCGATTAGGCTACTATTGCTACTGTTACAATAGCCGAATAGGCTAAATTATAATAATCATTATTATTAGGCCTATAGTTATTAGGCAGTCATTTCTGCCATAAATCGGGGGACATTTGTCTGATACAGCCACTTGCTCTCCCACCGGCGAGTATGGCCGTTTTATTCCTCCAAACGTTATGCAGAGAGACCGATGAGCAATTTCATATCCTATTTTGAGACGGGGCTCCACTTTGAGCTGGATGTGTGGCCGCGCGTCTACAATTCGCATGTCTACCGTTGTCTGCCTCACCAATAGGTTATCACCATAATCCTAAAGTTCCTCAGTGAAAATATTCTGAAATATATCTGAAGGACGTGCTTCCTCAGATATTGGCACCTTCGCCAATTGCCCCGAGTGTCGGAGTGAAGTTTTGGTAACGTCGGGCAAGCGAAATCTAGCTGACTGTCTATTTGGAAGCCACTCGCCCACCTCTTCATGCGGCCGCGGCAAATCACACTCCTGCTCTCTATCTAAAGGGTCTTCAATCATATTTCCTTTCCTCGATTAAAATTTCTTCATTACCTTTCAACTGAACATCACGTTCGCTGTAACAGCGTGTCTTGCGAACCACAGCCTTCTTCTTTTTTTTTTTTTTACCTGTGTGAAATGGCTACCCACGTCTGCAGAAGCAAGCGTGGTTGATTGCGTTTGACATTTTTGTCGACGAATCAAACTTTTTTTTTGCTACATGATCTTTAAAAAAATCGAGAACACCCACCTCTTGTGTATTTGAACAAAACATTGTGCATTGCATCTCTCATGCGTCTTGAAAATATTGACAAATCAATAATGTTGCGTTTTGCAACAACCGGCGTCAGGGCCAATGTTGCGTAACGCAACAACCGGCGTCAATGGGTTAAACAGGACCACACTTACAGATTGACTACACCTCCGCTCTGGCCGTTTCACTGCTGTCTACTGCACAGGGGGCTTGGCTAGGGTGCATCAAACGCCCCTTGAAAATGAAAACTTTGCAATATCCCACTCTGCTCTTGCAGTATTGTTCCTTTGCACTATCATAACTCCCTTGTAAATTTCTAGCAAATTTGATTGATGGTAAAGCGTGGCACAATAGGCTTTAAATTTGTAATGGTAGTGAATGGGAATTGTTAGCTTAATCTGTGTAGTTCGAGACTGTTTTGATCAAACACAGTTTAGACGGTCATTTGGAAGAATGCTCCAGTTGCTTTTCCACTTCCCCAGGACATCAAAACCCAAAATAATAGGTAAATAATGGACACATGGGTGTTCGAACATGGCTAAAAGGTCAGCAAATGGGGGCTAAAACCTTGCTGAAGGAAGGCTCTAAAAACAGGTACGGGAATTTCAAATTTGGGAAAGTGGAAAGGGAACTGGAGCATTCTTCCAAATGATTCTCTTTACAAGTTTTGACCAAAATAGCGTGAAAACACTTTTTTCAAGGAATTTGCTACAATTGCCAATCCACTGCCATTCAAAATGTCAAGCATATTGTGCCACCCTTTAACATTAACCAAATTTGCTAAGATTTTACAAGGGTGTTATGTTAATACAATGGAACAATTTCGCAAAAGCAGAGCAGGATTTTCAAACGGTGGGGCGTTTGATGCACCCTAGGCTTGGCTTTGGCCAGCAGGGGCTATCTGCATGTGCAGGCCTAGGATCCAAGTTGTTTATTATTATTCTATGAGATGGCTGCTTTTCTAAAGGGCATCACTGCTAATCTGACACCTAGACCTGAGCATGACGATAACCCATCCCTCCCCTTAAGACATTCTATCATCAGACTACCAGGCCCTCATACATGTTATACAGTATTTCCTGGATTATCCGAAATTCCTGATTTTCCAACCTGGAAATGCATGTATACAACCACTGTCACTACAGAGCTCTCTAAAACACAGTGTGCTCTTTTTTTAAAGAAGTCCTTTCCTGCTTTTTGAAGAAGTCCTTTCCTGCTTTTTGGACACAGCCTTGGGTCAGTTTAAAGCCCTGTTACGTCCTGTGTGGTATCCTTCAGGTGCAGCCTATGGTGGCCAGAGGAGCCATGGCAGCTAACGCGGCCTACAGCCTCAGCAGGGAGGAGGACGGAGGCCGCATCTACAGCACCAAGAGGGGCCCCTTCCACGAGGTCTTCAACCTGGCCGAAACAGAGCGCCCCCTAGCAGGTGAAGAGGGCAAAACACCCGAGGTCTCCCAATCAGATGTGAAAAGATCAAGAATTACAAGCTTTTATTTAATCCATTTATTTATTCAATTTCATTAACGAGCAATGAAAAGTTTTGTGCTATAAAAAAGCCCCCAAAGAAAAAAGTCCTCGTCAAAACAAGGCAGGTGGGGGCGTGGCGGCTCAGTGGGCCAAGACGCCATGCCATTACACCGGCGACCCAAGTTCGGTTCCCACATGGGGTCCTATGCCGGTCCCTCCACCCTCTCTCTCCCCACTCATTTCCTGTCTTTCTCAACTGTCCAAAAACCAAAACAAAATCTTTAAAGAAAGAAAACAAGGCAGGTAGAAAATGAGATGTGAAGAAGAATCCTGCGACATATCTCTCTTGTATAATGTTTCATGTCACTTATCTCCTTACAAGACCAAATATTTCTCAAAGGTTGCAATCCCGAGTCCAGAATGTAAATAACCCGGCATATTTTCCTTGTTACTGCTGACACTGCTCATCTTGTACTGCTCTTGAGTGCTTGTTGCAATTGATTGTCGGATCAAATGTTTTACCACAGTGTTCCCTTTATGAATCTGGGATTGGCACCTCTGTTGGATTCTCACTGCTTACTTACTCTGCCGTTGTGTTTTTTCCTCAGTCTGTGAGAACGGGTGGCGGTGCTGTTTGATCAACAGAGATCGGAAGATGCCGACTGACTACATCCGCAATGGAGTTCTGTACGTCACTGAAAAGTAAGTTTCGTTTTGACCTCTAACATGCAGGGGCGGGCCGACCAGGCACTTGCCCGGAGCGGCACTTCAAAGGGGACGGCTCCATCACAAACCCCGCCCCAAATTACATCACGAAAATAGCTTCAAACATGTTAAAATCGTTATAAAGTCGCTTAAGTATTATTTCTACACTACTACATTAATATAACATTCCTATTAATGTTTTTTGTCAGTTATTGTAAGCATTTTTTGCCGTTACGGGGCCACCATGAAAGTTGCAGGACCTCAGAGTGGGTGTCACCCAGGACGCAACTCATAGAACCGCAACTGCTAATATGTATTGCATACTGTGTGCATACTGTACGTACCAGTCAACATTTGAAACAAGGCCCGTGTTACTCAGATGCCGTAACATGCAGCACAAAATCTGTTGCACAGTGCCAGAGTAGCATGTGTTTTCTGCACCCACAGTTACCTCTGCTTCGAGAGCTCCAGCTCCAGATCCAGCTCGTCCAAGAAGAATAAAGTCTTCAAGCTGCTCGACATCACAGATATCCAAAAGGTGTGCCTGTAATCACATTGGATAAATACGTACATACTTATGTGTAAATGCTCATGGTTGAATTTACAGTCGTTGACTGATGTGATTGTTCTGTGGCATGTGTGTGTTTTACAGTACAAAGTGCTATCAGTGTTGCCGGGATCTGGGATGGGAATCTCCATCGCCACTCCTTACACGCAGAAGGTAAGAATGCCACAGCACGAAAAATAACATGTCGACCTGATGACAAGCTTTGATCCACAGTGTAAAATCAAGAAGATGAGAACCCCAATGGTGCCCATCACCCCCACACATAACTTTCTATTTAAATAATTTGTGTTCAGCCATCTTTTTTATGGACTTCTGTAAAAATCGTTCTCCGTGTGGTTTCTGCTATGTGGGTAAGAGGTCTCTCTCTGTCTCTGTCTCTGTCTCTGTCTGTCTCTGTCTCTGTCTCTCTCTCTCTCTCTCTCTCTCTCTCTCTCTCTCTCTCTCTCCCCCTCTCTGTCTCTCTCTCTCTCTCTCTCTCTCTCTCTCTCTCTCTCTCTCTCTCTCTCTCTCTCTCTCTCTCCCTCTCCTTGCCAGCCTCTGGTATTTGGTGCCATGATCCATCGGGACGAGGCCTTTGAGGCTATCTTCACCCAGTACATGAAGATTGTCACCACCCCAGGTGCCACCATCCCTGAGCCCTACCCATAGAGGCCACTCCTGCCTAAGGCCCGACTCACACCCTGCTGTGGCCTCTCTCCTAAACACTCCTGCTCCTACACTTATGGATCCACCCAGATCTGCAGTCCACAACAGAGTACCCTTTTTCCCCCAACCTGAGGGCAGCAAGCAAGGCGTGGGCCTGGCCTTCATCTGCAAGTGTGTGTGTATGCGCGCGTGTGTGCGTGCGTGTGTCTGTGAGAGGGTGAATGTATGCGTCTCTCTCTCCTCCACTGGATAGAGCACACACTGGGAAGACCGCCTGGATTTCTTAAGTCTCCTCCATTGCTGCGTGGAGAATGGGTCCTTTTTTAAAAGAAAAAAAGACAAAACTTTCGTATTTCATCTAAGTGTACTGGGCTTTTATTTTGGTAGAAGGAGAGGCCGGGATGCAGGGTGTCTACGTGATTTTTAAAAATCAGGCAGTTAGTCTGTGTCTTAACAATGCAATGCCATAACAGAATAAGGGGGCTGGTTCCTCTTACGCTGTCTGTTGCCTCTACATGTCTGTCTCTGTCTATCTCGCTGCACTGATGTTATCTCATGTAGGTTGTACTGTCTGCTGCAATCTCTTGCCCCTGTGCCCTGTCCTAATCTTATGAGTGGATGGTAGAAACCACCGCTAGCCTTGGCCTGGATAATGCACATACATAGCCTACACACACACACACGGCACTTTCTTTGTGGTTTGTGTTTCACAAGACATGAGTAGGCGAGGTATAAATATCTCTCTCCTTATTACGCACAGCATATAGCTCTGTCTTGAGCCGAAGAACTGAATGTAAAACGGCACACGTGTTTTAGATTTAAAACCTCAAAACATCTCCAGGAGAAAAGTGACATGTAGTGACTACATGCTGATCCTAGGTCAGACACCGTTCTTCATTTCTGGTCTCTGCACGCCATTGATACAATTATCCCTGTTCTCTGAACAGACGAATGTCATCCACTGCACCTGTAGAGCATAGCACACTGACAGTGATCTGTTATTGAACCGCACTGTTTCAAAACTGCCAAATCTGAATTCCAGGCATTACACAAGACACAGTCATTTATTTTACAGAAAAGCACAAGGTGTCTTGGAATATTATCTGGCATTTTGCATAACCTGACTTGCTTATGCCCCAATAGGTTCCAGGGGATATCAGCTTAACACTGAGTGCGTTTATACGAGTTCAGTATCCCGAATATGAGTCTTATCCCGATTATGATCAACTTTGGGATAGGGTGTTTATATGGATACTGAGTGTTGCACCGATACCGATACCAGTATCGGCCGGGGCCCCGATACTGCACTAAAATGGTTGTATCGGTATCGGCCGATACCAACAAATAGGGCACTGATACCATTTACAGGTGCTCGTATGACTCTTAAACACAGGCTTGAACTTAGTTATTTTATATCATAGGTATTTAAAAAGTATAAAAAGTTCTACTGGAGTAGGCAGCAGCCTGACAAAGCCATAATAGCAATGATGTTACATCCAAGTAGTAGCCTATATAACTTTTCATATATATACTGTATATAAATTTCAAACAGAGTAGTATCGGTATGGTATCGGTATCGGCCGATACTGCACAGTCGGGTATCGGTATCGGGGCTAAAAAATGGTATCGGTGCAACACTAATGGATACTGAGTGCTGTATCCCAGTCTACATTCTTGGCCATTGTAGAATTCTCTTCAAATGCGTGTAGTCTGAATCCCAGGAACGACATTCCATGGGAAGTCTTGGTATACAGAATAAAGCGTTTCCATGCATCAATATCCCGATTTCTCAAAGTCCTGAATAAGAGCTTATTTTGGATGCTGAAGTCGAGGAAAATGTGTTTATATGCTCAAACGCAAATTTGGGATACTTTCATATCCTGATTATATGAAGGGAAGGGATACTGAACTGCATATGAACACAGTGTAATTCTGAAATACGGCTTTTCAGCATTCTTGGTATTATATATCGTCCTATCTAATGGACTGTCAGTCTAAGTGTTCTCTCTTTGGTATTCTCCAATAGAAAAGACATTAATATTCGAAAAGGGGAATTCTTCCACACTGGGTGAAAAAGCTGGCCTTTTTTTGTTGTTTGTTTGCCTTTTGCTTTTTTTGTTTTTATTATTATATTATTATTATCTTGTACACATACAATGCCAAACCATATTGTTTACCAATCACCTTTGACCAATGATAGCAAATTGGTACAAAAAAAACGGGTTCAAGGTTTTCTGACTGGCAGAAAAAGGACACTGGAAGCCTCAGCTTTCCTAACTCCATTCTTTTGTTGTCTGACTATCCCTTTATTGACCATGTCTGAAATTACTGATGCCCAAATGACCTTAACAGTTCAGTCAGAAAGCATCACTCCCAGTCCCACCGCTCTCAATGTCCAAACACGACAGATGATACAGCACACACTTGCTTCAATTCTGCTTATTGATAAGAGCTGCCATGCTTTAGGCCTATTCCCTGATCTTATACTTTACTATAGAGGTGCGTTTGTAGAACCGTTAACGAGAACAACCAAGGTATAGAGCTTAAAACTGTTTTTTTAATAGTCATAGTATGCGGATGGTGTTATGGTGGTGGTATTGTATTTCATGTTCACTGTTGGAAAGGGTACTTCCTGTTTGCCTTGCTAATCAGCAAGACAGCAAAGTGGAGCGACCTTGTCTCACTGCCTTGTATCACTTATTTACTGCAATTGCCTTGTACGTGTTAATAAGGGGGCGTAGCATAATTACTATTACTTGAAAGTACGAAATGGAGTTATGTGATGAAAGCATAATCATCTAACCAGAATCTGTTTGAGGTGCATTCTGTTGCTTTGTGTGCTTTTTTTCTTGTTTCCTTTTTTGTTACTCCTCCCATCATTAGTCCTTTCTGCCTTTTGTGATCAGGGGTGAAGGACCATTTACTGGAGAGTGTCACATACGTCACCGTTAAATAAGTCACTGTCACATGTGGTATTTATTTGTTTGCCAAAACGTCATGTCCTTAGTTTCACTGCCATGAATCCCTCCTGTTTTTGTTTTGGGTTTATTGTCTCTTTTTTTTTTTTTTGGCTTGTTTATTTTTGTTGTTTACATGCGTGTTGTTGAGTCAGGCTGGATTTCCAGATCAGTTCTGGGCTGTGAAAGTCCGGCTCCATCTTTGTAAAAGAATATTGACTCCTTCCCAGAGTTGTAAAACTGGGCCACAGGTCTCATTGAAGAAAAGCTGTCAAGTGAGGGTGCTGCTGAGCTGGTGACTTTGAGAGGCTCAATGCAGAACGTTTGTCTTCTGTAGACGGCGATTTAGTAACTAATCAAACATCACTCAAGAGTCAAGAGTGGCCAATCTCCTAGTAGAATACATGTATGTAATATTCATTCTCTTGGCTGAATAAAATCGTGAGACCCCTCTCTTCAGAAAGATCTGAGTGGAAATAAGGGGGATTAAACATCTAAACCTGTTTTACAGATTACCCCATTGGCCACTGAGCTGTCAACTGAATAGACCTGAACTTACCAGTTCAGGAACTAAGAACAACTTACTACAATTGATAGTTCAGTTCATCTAACGAAAATGCCTTTTGTATACCCCAGTAACCACTTCTATAGTTGCAGTTCATCTAACCAACTAAAAAAGTCATCACATTTACATTTTACTCTAGCCATCGCCAATAGGGATGTATGTTAAACTGACATCAGGTTTCCGTCAGCCATTTGGTTTCAAATACACCCTGGCATTTTATTTTGGTTGTCTGTAGATGACACGTTTGTTACTACAGCCAACCAAAAATCTGCCATGGGTTTTCAAATGGTTAAAATGACAGGATAATAAGACATGGTCTTGACAAGGTGTATTAGTCTAATATTGGTTATTTTCAAATTGACTTCTAAAAGCTCTGTAATTTCTCATGGTTCACAGTGCTAACTAATTAGACATTTGTAATATCTTTCTGATATCACCACTGACAAGTCTATTTGCTCGTTAGCCTTGCATGAAGACATTTGCCTCTCTGTGTTCATGATGTCTGTGTGTGTACTCATCATAGGTGTGTTTTGTGTCTGCTGCTTCCTCATTCAGCTTGCTGTGTGTGTTGCCTTATCTTTAGAAGAGATGTGAATAATCGTTGTTTCTATACGATGAAAAGCTTCTTTTATGACTAATGCGGAAAATACTTTGTAATTCATTTAGTGTACAGTAAATGAAAATCCTGTAAAGTTTTTAAAGAGAGTTATGTCTATTGTAAAATAAATGTACATTTTTATTTAAAAGAAACGTTTGCCTGTTCTCTCTCAGGTCTTCTTCCTGGATTCCTATTGTTTTACCACTAGAGGGTGCTACACAGTTGTTTCCATCCACCTTGCAGTTCAAACACTGCACTCCTTTGAAGGGCAATGGAGAGGTACTGCATTAGGCTCGTACCAATGTGAACCATAGCTGTAGTTTTGATGATAAATTATAAATACATCCTGATCTGAAAGGACGAATAAAATTGTGACAGAGTTTACTCTAATACTATTTAGGCCTACTAAAAGTTGAAGTAAAAGAATGTACTTCTTATTCCTCTTTTGAAAAGTAACTTACAGTATATAGAGGCCTACTGTACTTCCTGAAAACCTTTGCAGTATTTAGTAGTTTTCATGTATATATTAAATAAATAAAAATAAAATGTTATAACATGTGTCCTGAAAAATGTCATGCATAATTCTCAGTGGTTTCCCCAACACCTGACTCAAGGAAATGTATGATGAAGTAGAGCCAAATAAATGGGAGTCTACTTTTTCCCCAGAGGGTGGAAAGAATGGGATGTTTTTCGGATGTCCTGCTTGGTATGCAAGCTAGGTCAGCTCAAGGCAAAGTCAGTCAGAGGAAAAGGTGAAAGCCATTGCAGCAGACAAATATAATCAGCTGCTCTGGCACATATAGGCTACACTGTGACTCCTCCCTCCTCCATTCTGTCCTTTATTGTCTCTTTCCCTCTCTGACAGTGCAGAATTTAGAGTTGAACGTTGAAATACAGTATTTCTGCCAAATTAGGTAGTATTTAATAAAATAAAATTAACTCAAATTAATTAATCCAACAACTATAACTAGTTGGTTTAATGTAAAAACATAATTAAACCATGAATCAAAGCAACAACAGAACAAGGGGTTTTAATTAAATGGTAAATTGAAATCGCAATTCATTTTTCCACATTTATCCGGTCAAAAGTCAAAGGTTGACTGACTTAATTTGATCGAGCTGTGTGACTTTGTTTATTGCCCAGATGTGAGCTGCAGACACATTTTATCCACTCTTTGTTAATTCACTTCCATGTTGATGATACTGGGTAAATAATATATTAGGGATTATTATATTATTAGCCTATATTAATATTTTGGGTTTTATCTATTTATTATTGTATAGATATATTTATTTGTATTATTCTTCTATTCTGTATTATTCTTCTATATATCACTTCTATATTACTCATTGTACAAAGTGTGTCACCTCCCCTTGTTTTTTCCCTTGACACCTCTTTTTTGTTAACTCCAACTTGCACCTTGTGGTCCCGCCTTTCAGTTTCATTGTAAAGGAAACTGTGCACAATGATGACCTTTGATTTTGAATCGTGAAGGTTTTTTTCCCCTATAGACTATCGTTTGCTGGATAATGGCCTCCAGACTAGCCATACTGCTCCCAAACCCAGGCAGGAGATGAAGGTGCTGAGTAGTTCTGAGCCGTCTTGTAGACACGGACCAGACACCAACATTTACAGACCTGTCCTCACACACATCAGGGGGATTAACCTCCCTGCTCCCGTGGACGCATGGCTTTTAAAAATACAGATAGCCTACCCTGAGCTGCTCTTCAAATTCAACCAAACTGTGTGTGTGTGTGTGTGTGTGCGTGCGTGCGTGCGTGCGCGCGTGCGTGCGTGCGCGCGTGCGCGCGCGCATTCGTGCCTGTGTAAATGTGTGAATTTTTACAATGCATTACAACTGTAACCAATTGAATTTGATGTGCCCCAATGGTTATCTTCAGCCTCCCAATATTAGTTGCATAATCTTTTAATTGTATTGAATTATTTCATGAAGATCATGGATATTCATTAACCTTGCTGCATATCAAAATAGATCAATCAAAATATCAGAAATAGAGGTGACTATCTACTTTTCAGCATGCCGTGTTTGTTTCATGTTTTGTATAATACTTTCTATGAACACTTATCAAAAGTTAATTATTTTCAATAAATGTTTTTTAATTTTTTTAATACTTTGTAGCTAATTCTGAAATCTAAATTCCCACAGATCTACCGAGTACTCTGAAGCTGAAAACTATTCAACAGCTCAAATATCAGTTGGTTTGCAGGAGTATACACCAGTGGAAAGATCTTCCTGAATGCTCTGACACACACACACACACACACACACACACACACACACACACACACACACACACACACACACACACACACACACACACACACACACACACACACACACACACACACACACTTCATGATCTTACAGGCGTTATATATACTTAAAGTGGTACTTCAGGTTTTTAATTTTCTTAATGTTTGGTTTACTTTCTGTGTTTTCATTTTTATGTGAGAATAGGATTCAATCTACAGCACTGTATATTAGACATTCCCTACATGTGAGCCAAAAGGTTTCAGCATTCTTGACGGTTTATAATGGCATCTTGTGGTCAGACATGCATGGTGCAGCTACATTTTTGTTACAGTTTGTGATCGCTAAAGCTCTTTTTTTTTTTGTTCTTCACACAAATACACACGAATAAGAACTTCACAACAAATCAGAAAAACTCTACACATAGTTTTTTTTATTTAAAAAAGGCAGGACGCCAAGGCACTCTTCTTAGATAAAACCGCTTTATTATAAAGGCTAGTTCATGTTTGAACTTAAATAATTAAAAATACTGCCACTGCCAACATGTTTCGGCCCGCTACAGGGCCTTCATCAGGGCACAAGGTGAATCAAGCCGTGTCGTCCTGCCTTTTTTTGATATTTTCTACGTCTTGGCCAAAGAGCACCTTCAAACCACCACCAGTTTTACCACTTGAACGCCGCAGCCCTCCAGCCCTGTACTTTTTTACATATTTTTTTATTGTTTTTTTATTGTTTTTGTAACAAATCGTTAACACACTCATCACATTACTAGCACACATTGCAGACATAGAAAAATACTCTCTAATTAAAAAAAATACTCTCTGCCTCTTGGTTTCTCTGTAGAGTAGAGTATAGAGTAGTAGAGTATCATGTATTGATCTTGAGAGAAATTTAAGTGTAGTAGCATACATACATAGAAAACAGAACACACAAGACATTAAAAGAATAAAAACAGAATACATAAACAAGACATTACACACATCATTGCACATATATTAACATAGAGCACACGCTTACATACATTTAGCCAAAGTTACTATGTCATTTTGAGGAGGTTAGGAGTTCAGGAGTGTATTCATCATTTGGGAATTGTGTGTAAAAAGCAGTGAGTTGTGTTCACAATTTATGCAAAGCGAGTATTGTGGAATGGATTCTTTTTGTTACATTTTGGGAAATGTTTGTTTTAAATTGCTAGAGTGCAAAGCAGTTTTCCTGCTATAGGTATGGCTGAATTGGTTATACAGTAGGTTGATGCATCTGTTTGAAGAGTAACGCAAAAGCAGCAAAAGTTACAAAAAAATGTGCTTTAGCAAACTGAAGCAACTGTAAATAAAAGTTGATGTGTCCCTCAGATTGCAACTTGTCTTTGCGCAAAGGGACAAGCTCATTTACGTGGCATTGGTTAAGTACAGTGCCGCCAGTTAGTATTGGCACCCTTGAAGTTTAAGCACATTATGGGACATATCTCCAGACAAAAAATAATAAGGTCAACCATGATTTTTCTATAGATAGCTTGTGCTTGATACTAAATGTAAAAATGATCAACAGCAATGAATACTAAACTACGAGAGGGAAAACATTGAAGAAGGTAAAGCTCATGGAATCGCTGGTATTGGCACCCTTTAGTGGGTACCATTGTGGAAACCTAATTTGACTCAAATATGGTAGATAATAAATGGGAATCACCTTTGACAAATTTTGCCCATAGGACATGAATTAGACAATGATTTTTTTTTATATTTGTGTTTTAAATAGCCACCCGTTACATCTTGTGCGTCTTTGACAAATGTGAAGACAGGGGGGGCTGCCTGAGGACACCAGAAATAAAATTATTTGCAAAAACAAGACCTCCAAATAATAAAAGGTCATCTCAAAAGACCCTTGTATACCCTTGTATACCACCAACACTGTGTTGTGTTATTCAGAAATCTGCCAAACAGGGAGCTGTAAGGAACATCCTTGGATGTGGGGGTAAGGGAAGAAATTATGATAGAAGTCTATAGAAGTCGGTGCAAATAATGACAAAACACAGAGTCTAACATCTACAGACCTGAAGGTCTACTTTGAAATGTTTTGGGAAGTTTTTTTCAATAAGCACTACACAAACACTACACACTAAACACTACACAAAGTATTGGTTTTTGGTTGGAGGCAAAGGCAGACCACATTGCTTCATGAAAGTTATAAAAGGGAGCACCTGAGGTCTGTATACGATAATACAGGGAAAGCACAGCCCTTTTATGAATATTTTAAGGTCAGATGAAGCAATAGTACAGCTTTTCAGTGATGCACACAAACAGCATGTTTGCATATTCTGCAAGAAAGTCTTTGAGGAAAAGGACACCCTACCAAAAATCAAGCATGGTGTCAGATCTATAATATTATGTCACCCCATTGAGGCTTTGACCATATCACAGGTATCATGACAGGCATCACAGGTATCATAATTTACAGGAAAATGTGTAACCATGTGCAAGAACACTTGGTTTGAGGTGAAGATCATGTTCACTCCAGCAAGACAAGAACCCAAAGCACACATCCAAATGCACAATTCAAAATGCCACTAGAGAAGTGCAAGAAGCTCGTAGACGAATACCAAAACCTTTGGAGGCTGCTTTTGCTGTCTAATGGTGTGAGACCAATCCGTTAAGGAGGGGTGCCAATATTCATGGACATGCCCTTTTTCATGTTTTTGCTTGAAATTACAAAATGCATTTGGAAAAAAATACTTTGCTATTCTTAATATCTTTGGACCTTCAATTAAAAGATCTTGTTGGTAAAAGTTGTTCATATTTCCATTTATTTAAGCGGGCTTGCAGGCTTGCAGAGCATGGCCCTTGCAGAGCAAGGCCCGATTATAGTAATCTCTAAGTCCTGTTTCTTTAATTATTGGTTCTCTTGTGCAGGGGCAGTAAAAATAGAAAATGGATCTCCTCCTAGGCCTTTCGAGATAGAGACACCGTTCAAACACTAAAACGACCGGCTCGGCTTGGAGATCGCGTATAGTTATAGGCTTGTCCATGTCTCTTGTCGTTTTCCCGTTTTTGGCGATTTTGTGAAAGCTTGGGTCCCCATTGAAAACAATGGTGGAACCTTCATGAACCAAGGTTCCGCCACTCTAGAGATTAGAGTGTAGGAGGCTTTTTCGGTCATAAAACATCAACACTTTCACCTAGAAGTTTAGTTGACACGTTGTTAGCGAGCTCTATGGGATGTCTCCAAATTGTGAAAGTTTCATCTCCCAACTCCCAATACTTTTTAAATGGCAGGTTTGTAAAAAAAACAGGCCTGGGTCTGGAGAATCCCATTCTTTCCAAAAGTGCATTTTTCAAGAGATCAGCGCATGTCCCACACGGAGGTCCATTTGTGCCTGAACCATTTAACCTATAAACTTCATTCAAAGACTGTTAGAGAGATCACAAGCATGACTCCGATCTGTGAAAAGGACACGTGCCAACTCCTTTTAGTTTTTTTACAACGATGTTGTAAAGACAAAAAACTCATTCTCATTCTCATTTACAGCACAATACTAACTGTCTTTCAGTCAATCACAACAGGTGCAGCCAATGAAGGGTTCCATTTCAACTGTCACTGTCTCAAGATTCTATTCTTAACGAGCAGGTGCGAGCAACCATTCTAGAAGTCTATTGTTCAGCTCTTCAATGCAATGTGATATAGTCTTGCTGGACTGTGCATAACAGGTAGCTGCTTGGCTTAATAGGAATGCATGCTGATGGATTAGAGATATGGAGGTTGAGGGTTCGAACCCCACCCATGCCATGTTGATTTTCAAAATTATATCGTATGCAGTGTTCCTTGGCCAAGTTAAAATACCATGTATGTCATTTATTATCAATGACAAATGTGTTGTTTTACAGATATGGAGGTTGGGGGTTCGAACCCCAGTCGAAGCCATGTTGATTTTCAAAATTATATCATATGCAGCGTTCCTTGGCCAACTTAAAATGCCATGTATGTCATTTAGTATGAATGGCAAATGTGCTGAATTACAGATATGGAGGTTGGGGGTTCGAACCCCAGTCGAAGCCATGTTAATTTTCAAAATTATATCATATGCAGTGTTCCTTGGCCAACTTAAAATGCCATGTATGTCATTTAGTATGAATGGCAAATGTGCTGAATTAGGGATATGGAGGTTGGGGGTTCGAACCCCAGTCGAAGCCATGTTGATTTTCAAAATTATATCATATGCAGTGTTCCTTGGCCAACTTAAAATGCCATGTATGTCATTTAGTATGCTTGGCAAATGTGCTGAATTACAGATATGGAGGTTGGGGGTTCGAATCCCAGTCGAAGCCATGTTGATTTTCAAAATTATATCATATGCAGTGTTCCTTGGCCAACTTAAAATGCCATGTATGTCATTTAGTATGAATGGCAAATGTGCTGAATTAGGGATATGGAGGTTGGGGGTTCAAACCCCAGTCGAAGCCATGTTGATTTTCAAAATGATATCATATGCAGTGTTCCTTAGCCAACTTCAAATATCATGTATTGTATGTCATTTAATATCAATGGCAAAGGGGCTGGATTACAGATATGGAGGTTGTGATTATATCATCAAATTATATCATATGCAGTGTTCCTTAGCCAACTTAAAATACCATGTATATCATTTAGTATATCCCCAAAACGCAGAGCTACAACACTTTCAAGATGGCTGAATCCAAGATGGCTGAATTGTTTGGCCCATAACTTCTGACTGGGTGGATGGAGTTTTTCCAAGATTTCTTTTAACTTTGTTTTCTCAATAGTACTTTGTTTCATCTCTGCCCCAAAAGGCAAGCCCGCTTCCAGCATTTTCTGTGAGAATGCATTTCTAGTTTCTGGATATATTGCACATTTTGTAAATAAAATGAAGGGGTGCCAATACTAACTGGCGGTGCTGTATGCCTATGAAATACAGCCAAGTTACTCTGCCTTAGAATTTCATGGAGCAGTAACAAAATACAGTTACAATTGCAAAACAATTCTACTTATTCCACCTACAGGTAGCGCAGGACTTTTATTTGTTTTCATTCTTTCTACATATCCTTTTGTCGCACACATCTTTCTTTTACTCTCCACGTCACACGGTCACATGCTTTGGCACATATGAAAGTTCACCTTGTGTGTGAATGTTTGTATGCTGTGTGAGTGTGAGTGTGAGAGAGTGTTGCCTTTTGATTTAATGGATCACTCATCTGCGTGGCTGGAGTGGAGGGCGCATTAGCCGTGTCTGCTGGGGTCATTAGGAGCCTGATAAGTGCAGTGACAGGAGCCGCTGGGCATACAGCACATAGCTGAGGAGTTGCAGACACACACACACACACACGCACACACGCGCACGCACGCACGCACACACACACACACACACACACACACACACACACACACACACACACGGTGCGCGGCACTGACTGCAGCCAAGCTATATTTAGCAGAGGCAGTGTTTCCCTGAAGAAGCGCCTCTCTCTCTCGCTCGCTCGCTCGCTCTCTCTCTCTCTCTCTCTCTCTCTCTCTCTCTCTCTCTCTCTCTCTCTCTCTCGCGCGCGCGCGCGCTCGCTCTCTCTCTCTCTCTCTCTCTCTAGCTCGCTCTCTTTCTCTCGCTCTCTCTCTCTCTCTCTCGGAGCTTCTGTTACAAGGGAGCTCTGGTGTCTTAGAGAAGCACAGCTCTGTGTGGGTGCGCACTCCCACACATAAACACATTTGTAATAGTTATCCACATTTGGATTAATTATCCACCACTGCGGGAAGTGTGGGAAGTGGATCATACTTTTCCCTACTTTTACAACTGTAACTTTTATTGTAATTGCAGAACAGCTAGCAAACACATTCATTGTAAATTGTGCAGTATAATTGCATCACATGTGGGATTTGCATATAAATGTCCTCGGTTTTATTTCATAGAAAACTGAGAACCAACAATGGTCCACATTTTCTCATTGGGGAAAATGACTTCAATATTGATAAAGCCAGTCAGTG
Source organism: Engraulis encrasicolus (assembly GCF_034702125.1). Lineage (NCBI taxonomy): Eukaryota > Metazoa > Chordata > Actinopteri > Clupeiformes > Engraulidae > Engraulis > Engraulis encrasicolus. Next base: position 47,680,146 of record NC_085860.1, on the reverse strand, counting down.
TGCATCAGTGTTGTGCATTAAACATCCTTTTTTACGTAGTAGGCCTACATCACGTATTTTGAGATGGAATGACAGAGGTCCTGACTACATCCGGTGTGTTGTTTTTGCCTCTGACGGCTCTTTCCAGACAGCGGTACCATGAAGGCCCTGAGTACCTTTGACCACTAACCCCTAACCCTCACCCTCACCCTGACCCCTACCTAACCCGTAATCCTATACCTAAACCTTAACCCTAACCTCTTGTTTAGGTGGTGTGCCTAGCAGGTGCACCATTGAGGGCATACAACACCTAGTGGCACAGAGATGGTTGGCCACCTGGAAAGGTCTAGGGCAGGGGTGTCAAACGTACGGCCCCCGGACCGCATCAGGCCCGCCAGAGGGTTCCATCCGGCCCGGATGTTTTTTTTTTTTAAACTTTTTATTTTATTTTATTTTTTTCAATGAAATAACCGAAATGTGCAATTACGCCCTCGGGGCAAAATCGAGACCTGCATGACATTAACCCAATGTTATACTGTATATATGTAGTAAAGTGCACATCACACTTCTATTATAAATGGTGAATTTGTACTGTAACAGGCATTTGATAAAGCTCATATATTATAGACCTCATATATAGAGATAAAATGTTAATACTTCTTATTCGTATTGTATTGGTATTGGTTGTAATTAAATAATAAATATAATTGGATTTGTATTGGTTCCTATTAAGCTGAAACTGGAAACGGGATGTTAGAATGTGTGAAAATGCAGGAAATTACATCTAAGAAATACAAGAAATACAGACCCCCTGCCAAAATGAACTGTCCCATATTTAATTAATTGACGGTTGGCAATGAATGACAATGAATTCAAGGAAATTTTGCATAGGGGTATCAGTATTGCATTACTTTCTACATATTCAACACACTTAAAACGTGATAGTACTGAACACTATTCCTCTGCTTTACGTTTTTTTTTGTTTTTTTGCGATGATGTTACTAATGCGGCCCGCTTGAGGTCCACATGGGTTGTATGCGGCCCCCGGACCAAAATGAGTTTGACAACTCTGGTCTAGGGTGACTCGTAGATGACACAGACCCCTCATAGACCCTCTTTCTTCAAACTAATAGGGGTACCCCAGGTTCACAAACATCTTAATAAAATAACATGTTAAATGCCTGTATAGTAGCAAATATAAATCATAGTCAAATCTGCATTGCCATGCATGATACCAATTGAGTTGAAAAGGTGGATTGGGGAGCTCTTGTGAAAAAAAAATCTCAACACACATTCATTCGTTTTGGTAGGAAAACAGTATCTCAGTAGTTCTTTTTACATAGGCTATATCAATACATTAATGCAGGAAAAATCATCCAAAAACAGTTAATAGGGAAGGTTCCTCTATTGGAAATCCATGGGGACCTAACAACACTGAATGTCCATCAATACCAGCAATAGCCATATACTGTACATACCACTTCCCTTGTTGCTATGAGTGGTATTCATGTATTCTTATGAGAATGAGAAAGACCATGGTTAAGCTATGTTTTCTATGATCGGACCGAATCTCAGTTTGTAACAGAATAACCCACGCGCCAACTCACACCTGTAGCACTGATATGACTAAGACATCATAAAGGCTTCATGAAGTGTATTTCACTTTATATTTGCCCGAGTGGCTACATGTAGGGACCCGCTCTGTGCCCGATTTGGGAGATGGGAAGTGGGGTGTGTTCCATATTACGCAACAGCAACCCACTCTGCTCACGTCTGTCTCAAAGTGAGTGTCAAAGCCTACTCGCAGTAGGCGTCTATAAGCAACCATCCACACATGCCTTAGCACATGCTTAGCCACGGATACTGACAGAGCGTAGGTATATATATCCACACGGGACCACGGCTGCTGAGATAAATGATTAAACTGCAGCTCCACACCTGTAGTCATCCTGTATGTTTGCCTTGGGCTTTAGTGTGTGAAAGGTGGCCCAGTAAAGAAAAAAAAAAGATGGCATTGGAGTGCACATGAGACACCTGACTTCCGTGCATCCTAACATTGGCTGGCCGGACTGGGCGTTCTTATGAAACTCGTCTCCCAAGACTCCCGTGGTTCCCTCGGATCCCGAGGACATGGGGATACCATTGAAGATGGCTGGCAGGTTGGCTGGGGATGGCAGACCATGTGGTCTACTAAAAAAGGCCAGTGGCTTAATGAAGGGACCTGAAATCAAAAACCGGAAAGGGTTGCTGCTGGGAAGAAGCCACGGGAGGGAGGGAAGGAGGTGGGGTGGTGGTACAGGGCTTCTGGGGGTACGGAGAGGGTGAAGATATTCTGAGGGGGGCCCCGCCTTTCGGATCTGGGGTGTTGGGTTTCCCTCCTCCAGGACTTCTTGCTTCATGCGTGGCTTGGTCACCTTACCTATCATTGAAAAACATGGCTATCAAACTCGGGCTTGACAGCCAGCTAAAAATGGCCGCCATGAAAACCTGTGGAACTGCAGCAATGCTCCACGAGGGGATTGGGTTGCTGCGGAAGGAAGCCTTGATGTGAAACACCTTGGAGGGAGGGAGAGAGAGAGAGAGAGAGAGAGAGAGAGAGAGAGAGAGAGAGAGAGAGAGAGAGAGAGAGAGAGAGAGAGAGATCTCAGCTACATAGCAGAGGTCTCACGCTCCAGGGGCCAACATATCCTCACCACTAGAAGCCACATCACCATGAGCTCAACACATTAATCTCACAAATTACCTGGTACCTACAGTTTAGCTGCATGTATTACGACTATTTAATATAATATTTCGATGTAAAAGTGTGTCTACTCATTACTGCACTTTTACCATAAACAGGTATACAGGTGTGCCCACAGTTCAGAGAACATTGTTTTGATCATTGCTCAAAACAAAACAAAAAAAGCAAAAACGAAACAACCTGTGATATACTTTGTTGCTAAACGTGTGCAATAGTGATAGGTGTTTTCCAAGGTGTGGCACGCTTAATGAAGGCTTCTAAAAGCTTGTCGCTTTACAGCTAATGCTGCTGTAATGCCTGTTAATGAGAATGGAGCGCCGTCCTGCCTTCGGGAGATTACCAACACATCATCTCATCCCCATGACTGGAGCTTTCATCACCCATCCGCTGTAGTATGCGCCCGTCTCGCCAACTTACAACCCCCACCATCCCACTCCCCACGCCCGGCCCGCCCCGCCGCAATGCCCCCACCCCATCCCCTTTCACTCGCCAATGACCGATTTCATATACAACGCCACTGGTTGGCACTTGGCAAGCCTGGCGTGGCCCTGAGACCATCCGCTATAGCTGCTGACTGCTTGAGACTCAGACCTGCTGGGGGAGGGGGTGAGCGGTGGGGCTGTGAGGAGAAATATACGAGTTTCATAATTCGATAAGGCCTAACCACTGGCCTCGCATGCCTTCCCAGACACACGGACAAGCATTCGCATAGTCTATTGGCATAGTGTGTGTGGTTAGACAGGCGGGCGTATCACCTGGTAAGAGGACAGATGGAATCACAACAAACACGTGTGTAGCGGGTCTCAAGAAGTTATACACGTGGGACGAGATGGTTGTGTTGGGAGGGAGAGGGGGGTACACAATGACAAGGGTGTCAGTCACAAAAATCCTTCCTCTATGCTATGAGATCATCTTCTGAAAGCAAGAGATGGGGGAGGAGGAGGTGGGAAAGCACATCTAGACTATTTTTAGATTCGCCAGAAACCCAGCAGCAGCACCACCACCATTCAGAAAAGTAAAACAGCCGCCGACAAGCACAAATTAACCCCAAGGGACACAAGGCCTCCGCATGCTGGCTTGATGGCATTGAATGACATTTGAAAAAGAACAAACAAGAATGCCGACTCCATCACGATGAAGTGAAATAGAGATTGCTAGTGCGATCCCGATCATAGTCCACGGGGACCTGCTCATGTCAGTGGAGGAAAGGCGAGGAAACGTTTCACAGGAAATGTCATTCACAAGAATGTCTCCGTGCTCCAAGACTTGGAGACATGGCAGGGCTTCAAGCTCTCAATATGTATCTGCAGAACATAGTGGGAGTTCCACGTTTCCGTTTCAGAGCGCTGCTGCTGGTATGGTGATATCCTGTTGCAGGCAGGGAGTAGCCACCTCTCCTCTCCTCTCCGGTACACCCTGCCTCCACTCCTTGAGTGCATTCCAATATGTGACCTTGCTTCCTCCACTTGTGCTTGTGGCCTCGTACCAGGAAGTAATATGTCATGATGACATCACTGACAACAGCATTATATTTCAATATCTTGCAAAAACTCAATTGTAAAGTCTTTTTCTCATTTGAAATTGGGATGTTGAATGAAAAACAGTCCGCCAAAAGTTGTTGTGGCTTGGCTGACAGCTGGTAAAGTTTATTGTTTTCTCCACGGAGGAGGGGCCAAGAGGAGGGGCCAAGAGGCGGGGCGAGGCCACAAGCACAAGTGAAGGAAGCAAGGTCGCATATTGGAATGCACACCTTAAGGCACAGTGGGTGCACGTCTGCACCGTATTAAGACTCCCCGGTCCTCACAATCAGCAGTTTCACTCTCCCAGGAGGAGTCCCTGGGATTCCTTCCACGGCCCGAGCAAGGCAAGGTGCCGTGAAGCTATTTAGGCCTGCTGTGGTAGCTGAGAGAGAGAGAGTCCCACGGGAATGGGAACTTTCCCACAAAAAAGGAAACCAGTGAAGTCTTTATTTAACTACTTACGTATGACCAGAAGTTTTTATATAGGCAGAACTGACAAAAGTGAGGGAATGGTTTGACACACCTAAAACAAGAAAACCTTGTTTTTCAAAGACAAAAAGAAGACCTTCTCTCTTCTGAGAAATTTCTAAATCTTCACCCTCCCATGCTAGGTGACGCAACATTCTCTGCATCTTTGATTGAATACATTTGAATTCACAAATTCTCTGGCTCACCCCTGCCATGCAGTTTAACCATTTTATGTGATTGTTTTGAAGGGTTTCCCTGGAAACAGTGACATCGTGACAACTCGACCTGACCCAGACAGTTGTTCAGCGGCTGCAGAACGCCAACAAATTATCATGGGGCGGCACCAAGTCCTGGCACTGATACCCGACACTGACACCAAATTCTTGCAATGAACTAGGCGGAGGGCAGAGGGGCTCCTACCGCCCCTACACTCTGGATTAGAGGCACACCTTAGTTAAAATCACCATACAGACAGACTGTAATACATTATTTTGGAATGTGTTATAGAAATATTTTAGTAATGCTACTGCAAAATACGACTAAAATATATTTTGTAGTCAGAAGTGCATAATCTGCTCTCGTTTAAAGTACTCATGCATCGTTGTGTTTTCACAAAACCTTTCATTTTATTACAGAAATATTAGCCTACAGAGAATGCGTTAGTTTTTAATGTTTTCCTATAGCAATTTAGACATTGTATATAAGAAAAAAAGTGTAATACTTCCAATACTGTGGTATTTTATAGTATAATAGGCTACTAAATAAAAAAAATTTACTCTAGCAATATTTGACTGTATAGGGAACACTAGGGAAGGAAAGGCAGCATTATACCGGAATGGTTGCAACAGACTTGGCCTAACATAAACACATAGGCATTGCATAACTACTTCAGAGAGATCTTCAAGGATTCCTTTGTGAGTTTTTCTTGGGAGAAAAATACCTTGCTACTAGAGAGATTACCCACACCATACTTTGATCTGATCTGAATCTTATGAGATGTCCACACACATGATCCACACACAGTCCTCAGTTCAGTTCAGATTTTGTTCATATTGTGAGTGTACTGGCTGTCCATTCAGCTCCCGTATGGTGTGGCAGTCCTCTTTTTGATCACACCCGGTCTTCTAGAGCTCTCCTTAAGTGATTACACCTAGTTACAAGTGTAACTTTTCAGGACTCATAACTGTACCGTACAGAGACCACGTCAATAAAGGTCTTAGTATACGGTTCACTTCCGTGGGGTCTGGGTACACTTTGGAGCGTTCACATATGCACAGAAAATGCTAAGTCACAGGTCTGAGTTCACTTAAATCGCTGAAAGGGACCAGGTGTGAAAACACCCTGAGTGGTCTTGTTTAAGAGGAATTTTGTGTGAAAATCTACTTTGAAACTCCTGTACACAGTTTTAAACTCTATTTGGAATGTTATTCACGTTACAGAGAGAGCGAGAGAGAGAAAGAGAGAACATATGCATACACTGTCATTGTATTCTTGCAAAAGTGTGCATAAAAGCATCAAGACATACAGTATAATGGCTTCATAAACTGAAGTCTCAATAAATACAGAGCATAGTCAACACAGCAGGGTGTGGCTCAATAAATCTAATGGGGAATGTTCTGAGGAGACCATGAGGTGTTGCGTTACTCAATGACGAGTGTGCAGACAGGTGATGTCTGAACATCCACTTACAAAACGCTTGGATGTGGGAAAGAGATATAAAGCCTAAATTTAAAGTCATCTCTCTCTCTCTCTCTCTCTCTCTCTCTCTCTCTCTCTCTCTCTCTCTCCAAGTTATACTGGGTATAGCCTATTTGTGGAACGAAAAGGAAATCCAAGAGCATCAATGAACATAATATTGATTATAGTGACAGAGCTTTTGCCTGGGGGAAAAAAACACTCTACCAACTTCTCAGTGAGCATATGGAATATTGTTTAAGCATGTTAGTTTGCAAATTTACAGATTTAGGGTTTATATTTTAAAAAATGACCAAAAAGAAAGGTCAAATATTGAGTATCCATGTTCCAGGTTGTAAAATTGAATGCCATAAAGGCTTGGAATGGGTGTGTTATTTTGGCTCCCCCAAGAAGTTATCCTTAGTGTATACTCGAATGACAGTCACGCCAGCACTTTCCACTAGTCCGTACAGACAGACTTCCTTTACTAAACTTCACAACTATCAACACAGGGAAAATGTAAAGAGTAGAGAGAGGAGTAAACGCCAGCTGGTGTTATGCCACCTGTTGTGAATGTGATTGGAAAAATATCTTTGAGATAGCCAATTAGATTTTAGCTCGGAAAAAAAAATAATTGTTACCTTTTCATTTTCATATCTAATTGATTTCTGAAAGATGAACAGATATATTGATTGATTTTATGATATGATTCGGTATGCCTACTACGTTCCAACCAGTCTGATATTTAAATGAGGATTAATATTCATAATCAATATTTCTTAATTAACTAACAATAACTATTTAAATGTATTGGGTAACAATAATCCAACAAGGGCGAATACATTATCATTGAAAGTTACAATACTTTGTGTACTTACAAATTCTGAATGAGGAGGCGTCAACATGTCAATCAAACTGGGGAGGGCTGTGCTGTTTAAAGCAGTGTGGGAAGCCCATATCCATTCATGCTTTTTCTCTGAGCGCAACTGGTGTGCACCAACAAGTCGCGTGTGCCAGCAAGATAGGCGCCATGGTGTAAAGACAGCAAACACGCACGCGAGAGATAATCTGTGGTTGTGTATGTAAATTTCACTTTTAACACCTGCTGCCACAACAACCGCCAAAGTGGCTGGGTTTGCCAAAGGTTGGTGGGGAGACAGCTACGGTCTGGGAGGACCGTGGGGGGACCTGCGTCGGGGAGGTGGTGGTGGAAAGATGACAGTGGTTTCCCCGGAAAACCGCGATGAAATAATCACCATCGGTCAATCTCCAGACTTCGACGAACTGGAGAGAGGAGATCTTGAAATCAGCGAGCATGTCATAATCAACGTATCCGGCCTACGCTTCGAGACCCAGCTCAAGACTCTCGCCCGTTTCCCCAACACCCTACTAGGAGACCCGAGCAAACGGATGCGCTACTATGATCCCGTGAAAAACGAGTTCTTCTTTGACAGGAACCGGCCAAGTTTCGATGCCGTCTTGTATTACTATCAGTCCGGAGGGCGTCTCCGGAGGCCCATCAACGTACCTGTTGATATGTTCCTGGAAGAAATCAAATTTTATGAAATTGAAGAGGGCATTGAGAACTTCATTGAGGACGAGGGCTTGACAAGAGAGGAACAGCGACCAATGCCATCAAAAGAACTTCAGCGTCAAATATGGCTCTTGTTTGAATATCCTGACAGTTCAGGAGCCGCGAGGATAATTGCCATCGTCTCCGTGTTGGTCATTTTGTTATCTATTGTTATTTTTTGTTTGGAGACTTTACCAGAGTTCAAAGAGGACAAGGATCTATTCAGTAATCATCTTCTTAACGGGACAGAGGAGGCGGAGAAGCTAAGCCCTTTCACGGATCCATTTTTTATACTGGAGACGCTCTGTATAGTGTGGTTCACCTTTGAACTTTCAGTGAGATTCCTGTCATGTCCAAGCAAGGCTGCCTTCTACAAAGACCTTATGAATGTCATTGATATCGTGGCCATATTGCCATATTTTGTGACTGTCGGATTGGAGCTTGCGGAGCTCGAGGGAGGGGGTCAACATGCGGCGTCATTGGCCATCCTGAGGGTTATCCGTTTGGTGCGCGTGTTTCGCATTTTCAAACTGTCCCGCCACTCCAAAGGGCTACAGATCTTAGGGCGGACCCTCCATGCCAGCATGAATGAACTGGCACTCTTGATTTTCTTCCTGATCATTGGCATTGTGCTGTTCGCAAGTGCCGTGTACTTCGCGGAGGTTGACGACCCAGAGGTTGGATTCCCGAGCATCCCTCATGCGTTCTGGTGGGCAGTGGTGACCATGACGACAGTCGGCTATGGAGATATGTCTCCCGTCACCACGGGAGGGAAATTAGTCGGATCCATGTGCGCCATCGCTGGGGTACTCACCATTGCACTGCCTGTACCTGTCATCGTATCAAATTTTAGCTATTACTATCGCAGGGAAACCAGCAAGGAGGACCACAAGGAATATGTCCATGTCACTTGCGACCGGCAAGTGTCAACCCACGTCGACGCGAAGAAGAACGAGAGCCAGTCTACTCTCACTAAATCAGAATTTGTGGCAGATGACGATTTGGATAGTACGTCCAGACACATCGACCTAAGTGCTTTCGATAATTACACTGGAAAGTTGACAGACGTCTGAGCGCAAAACGAAACCAGTGTGTCAGGGGATGTGGTGTTGTTGAATAATTAATGTTTGACGTTTGTAAATATATTGTTTTCTTCTTGAAAATCGCAGGCCTGTATTGATTTAGAAATGCTATTCTATAACAATTTACAAAATTGGTAAATTAAATTATGTCATAGGCTACGGATACCTTTGCCTTACTAGCAAACTGTAGCAAAAAGTCAGTCCTTAGAGGTTATTGTGAGAAGGGAAGGGGAAGCTTCTCACAAATTGTAGCCTAAGCTTTGCTCTGCTGCGCTCCCAGAGCGCCTTTAAGCGGTGGAGTCTTTCAATGGCAGGTTTACGCACGACAAGTCAATGAACCAATTCAACAACCAAACTAATCAACCTGTATTAACGTGATCATTGTGGAAGGGACAATGCTTTTTTTTTTAAGTTACTGAACATTTAGCCGATAGACTACATTAACAAAATTCGCAATGTTTGACAAGCTTGAGATTATGACTGTTGCTGGAAAAAGTCACGTTATTTGACACTTTTTGATTTGATTCTTTTATGTTTCATTGACTCCAGTTTTGTTAGTTGCCAACAGCAGAACCTTTTTCTTTTCTTAAATATCTTAGAGTAGACCATATTGTTGACAGATTGTATATCTATTTTTGTGTCATTTTGTATTTGCACAAGGAAGACAAATGAATCCCTACTATTCCACATGGTGTATGTATTCTAACATTCTTACATTTTCGTCCAACAGGGCTTTTTTTTTGCTATTTAGTCGGCAATTTGCCTTAAAGTTGTTGCATTGCAGTGCCTTGACTTTTGACATACAGTACATGATATAACTTACCCTTCATCAATAATGTTAGGACCACTAACAGAACCAATCTACCAATCAGTAATTGCTTTTTGTCTCAGGTCAATAAAAGCTTGGTCACCCACATGAGGATGGCCCTACACTGTCAAATGAAAAGTACCCCAAATAATCAGTAATGTGTCCCTATGGAGGAACCCCTAAACATTCTTAAAGGAACCTAAATGTTCTTGGAAGAACCCCCACGTTTTCAGAAGGATTTATAGAACCCAGGATCCCAAATGTTGTTTGAAGAACAATTTGATTACCACTCGAAGAACCCCTAAACGTTCCCTGAGGAACCTTGGATTTCTTCACAGATTTTTTTTTTCAGAGAACATTTGGATTCCTTCCGCATCCAAATGAAGGCCCTTTTAGGAACCTTCAAATTATTACACTGTAGATTGTAATCAGTGTCCTGTTAGGGCACAAGAAGGTTTCTGCCCAATTGGGCTGTGTAGGAAGCCCATCTGTGGGTTCTTCTGTAAATATATGACCACAGAAATTAATAGAATTTAGTTCAAATTGGGGGGATGTACTAACCTGACTTACGCCATCTGGCTGCGTTTCACCAAATTACATATATGTGGAGGCGTTCCGGTTTCCTCACGCAAGGACCATGAAAATCAAAATCATTTCTGAATGAAAGAGCCAATCATCTAGCCTGGGAACTCCCATACTGCCTTTAGTTCTACACAATCGTTTCGATCTGAAAGACTAATCTCACTTGTGATTAGGTCTGGTGTTAACCAGGCAACCAATCATCATTGCCGGGTAGGATTTTCAATAGAAGGGCGGCGTTATGGCTCTTCCTCCACCTGTCGTTCTCAGCTGTGTCGTGGGTTGAGTTCCATGTGAGTGGCTGAAGTGGCACGTCAGTTAAGATGAGGAAAGGTTGTTAATCCAATCACATGCAAGCATATTTAATAAGGAGCATCAATCGAAAATGTGTCGGTTGTGGGAGATACCCAGATGGTATCATGAAACATACCAGCTGGCGATAGTCAGGTTAGGGATATTGTGCCTCCCTCGATGCGTTTTTTGAGCATTTATAGGGCTGGAAATCATCAGTCACACCTGGCAAGCCCTGACCATGCTGAAGGCGCATACATTTCTACTTAAAGGCTTGAGTTAATCAGAACTGGCAGCAGATTAAGTTATGGCATAGAATAGAGTGTCAAGTTATGAGATCTCCTTCCAAAAGAAGGCACTGCTTTGATTTGTCTCTCAAGAGCCCCACGACAGCACTTATTTGTTTATGGATTTATTTACAATACTTGTGTATCTAATAACACTACACACATGCATTGAGGCCCGTGGTGCTGAAATGCCAACGAAATGATTGACTGTGATGTAAAAAAAAACCTGTGAAATCATTAATTTATGTGTAAAGACATTGTATAATATTATCTCTGTCCTCGCTTCCTTCCATGAAAATTGGTATGGCAAAATAATAGTACAATATAGCACATCAGCTTTGCTTTTCACTGTGAAATTCTAATGTCTCACCTGAATGTAATCTTCTACAATGTGCAAAAAAGGGCATTTTGAGTTCGTGCGTACATATCTGCATTATATTCTGATTGCTGGCCAGCTTTTGGAGGATTGTACATGAATGTATATAGTAAGGTAGGAACTGGTACACAAACTTGCTCTGGCTATACATATGATGTGATGTGTAAAAGAACTATTTTTGTAAAAAAAAAAAAAATCACCATGATATATTATTTTGATAAAATAAACATTTGACCACTTCGTCCTTTGTCTTGTCCCCGTTCCCTGCGGCAGAGTGAGTGTGATGTCAGTGTTTGGAGCTCTGTGTCACCCGCCTCTCTCTTTGGTTTGTGTATAACCTCACCTCTCTCCAGGCAAACTTGCAAACAGCTATTGCTTGTGACATTCACGGCTTAGTGCGCCCCTGACAAGAGATAGAGAGAGAAGAGAGAGACAGAGAGAGAGAGAGAAAGAGAGAGAGAGAGAGAGAGGGTGAGCAGCATTCAGGCAGGCGACCGGTGCGGTGCAATGTCTGTCCATCTGGCTGGTAATAGAGATAGGCAGTGGAGCAGAGCAGAGCAGAGCAGAGCCAGGCAGCAGCAGCAGTGGCAGCAGCAGTGGCAGCAGTGCTGGGGACTGCAAAGGGGACCTTCAGGGAAAGTGCTGGGTGCAGAGCAGACGGGACGTTTTCCAGAAGAGAGCACGGTGTGCTGGTGGCTTGGCTCACTCTCTCCTTCGCTCTCTCACTTACTCGCGCTCGGCCCCCCCAAGTCAACATGACTCAGCATCTGTGAGCAAGCTCCTGCGTCCCACACCCGACTGATGATGCTGCTGCTGGTGTGGATGTGGATTCTGCTCCTGATCCCTCACACGCGCAAGCACACACACATGCACGCATGCACAAACACACACACGCACGCGCACGCACCCTTGAAGAGTCAAATTCCAGCTGGTCCCACTCTCCAAGTGTTGACTTAACACTATTCATTTTACTGCACACAGACACACACACACACACACACACACACACACACACACACACACACACACACACACACACACACACACACACACACACACACACACACACACACACACACACACACACACACACACACACACACACAGAGTGCATCAAGGATTCGGGGCGTTTGAGGGTCATTTTGTTCATGACATCATCACTGCGCTGCATTGTTTTTTGGCCAGCACAGACAACATCTTGCGGATTACACCCACTCTCTCACAGCAGGGGTGTGGAGTCCATTTTTTTAACATTCTCTTTTTCTTTGGCACATGCTACAGTTTTGAGTAAGAGGAGGGTATATGCATCAATGGTCACTTGGCAAGAACACAGGGACGAATTTGAAACACATTCACATTTCATAAGATGGTAAAACAATAGCAGCGCTCTGATTTCAAGGTGTTGTCTTGTCCATGGTTTGGCCATGATGGTGCCTGTTCAGTGTTCACTAGTATCCACTATTATACAAAACAATATACAATATGTACTCAGGGGTGGTCCTGGGGCGGGCTGACCAGGCAATTACACCATCGCGAACCAACACCTCACCCACATTGCGAAACTACTGTATATACTGGTGCACCAGTCACATACAATAGATGAGATTGTCTATTATGACACACACACACACACACACACACACACACACACACACACACACACACACACACACACACACACACACACACACACACACACACACAAAAGCATCACTGGTCACCCCTCTTGCAAGGACCAAATTATTCATTCAATCATGGGGCTTGAATCACTGACATGGAACATCTGCAGATGTAAGCATTTCAAACAAAATAGCAATTCAGAAAATTCAATATTTGAAATGACTATGACACCTTGATATAAAGACGTTTTAAAAAATAAACAATGAAACAAAACATCGTAGTATGTCTGTACTGTACTATATGTCTTGAACTGATAGCACATAGTATAGTCTCCATAATACTAAGGACTGCTCCGGCCTCTTGCTACAACTACGTTATGTCTCTTGGCTGACCACCGCCGGCCTCACCAAAGCATTATGCATAAGTCATGCACTAACCCATTTGACCATTATGTATGCACAGCAACTGCCAAGGTGTGGTGCTCTTACAATGCACTGAGGAGGAAAGGGGCCTGGGGAGGAGCTAGCATAAAATAAGATGGCACACTCCACTCCATCACTAAACAAAACCCGAACCCTGCTGCCCATATGCACTAACATTGATTGGCCTGCATACACTGTATGTACGCCGCCACATATTGTAGGCAGCTTATTATGTCCTTGTTTGTAAGTCACTATGGATAAAAAGCATCTGCTGAACGTTATGAAAAACATTGACTTTTGTTTTGATCCTAATGCGTTTCTCCGTAAACTCATCTCCTCATCTAAACCTATGACTGTGGATGAGCCCGCCTTGGCACAATTCTCGGGAAAGAGTTCATACACCCAAAAACAAGACATTTCAGGTCCTTGAGTTACCTTCTTTGCCTTGTGTGAAAACCCAACATTTGAAGTCCCTTGAGTTCCCCTTAATTGTTGCACACAACACTTTTGGTCTCTTAAGCACAAGTGGTCATCTTTGTGTTTGATGTATTATGTAACGGATCACTTTCTGCCCTGCCTTCAACAAACCGCTCATCATGCCTTGACCGGTGCAACAGGGCCTTAAGTCACAGTCGTGCAGGAGGGGCCGTTCTCTGAGGGGCTATAGCATGTCACTTCCCATCTACGGACACGGCAAAGCAACAGCACAGCATGCAGCATAACCAGCTCCCTCTCTCACCCGGTCTGTAGCAGAGGTCAAAGGCACATACCAAATGCATGTATATGAACGAAGACAAACCGGGCTACTGTACTTCTCAGTGACTAGACCCAGGGATGACCGGAGCACTCAGCATAGTCTTAGAGGTTTTTTATTTTTTGGTGTACAAAGTGACTGACGTTTTGTCGCACCTGCGTCTTCCTCAGAGTCAAAAGTATGCTGAGTGCTCCGGTCGTCCCTGGGTCTAGTCATTGAAAAGTAGCCCAGTTTGTCTTCATTCTGCTGTCCTGGACTGTGAGCACCACAAGGGCTGAAGCACAGACATCCCCTGCATGTATATGAACCTTTCTTACTTACTACATATCAGTACCAGGACAGCAAATAGGATTGCAGTCTTAAGATGAACACATCGCACAACAGTTGCATTGTGGCATCATAGTCGTCTGCGTTCTGTGCACTTGAAAATATCAATGCAACAAACACTAAGACAAATTACTCCACAACATGGTGCATCAGAGTCTCAGTAAGAACTGCAATTGCACTGGTTGACCAGTTGGACTCAAATATCAGCAATCCTAAGTCGAAAGAGGTGCAGTTATTATTCATATTTTAACTGTTAAAAATTATGAGAATTATGTGAATATGAAAGATAAAACACATGCTGTCAGATATGGTGAGAAGGCAAGACAAGCTCTGCATATCATCATATGAAAAGATTGGATACTCATCCTTTCACTTTCCTCACAAATATCAAAGTCCAACAAAGGTGCACTCTTCTTTACTAAGCCTCACTATAGGCACAGTATTGATGGACACAAGTGACCATGCTTAAGGTAATTGATTATTCCAGAAAACTGCAAAGGCAGACAAAAGATAAAAGTAAACTCCAGGTAGCGTTTCCTGTCACAGAAGACGAAGCATTAAAGGACACTGTGTTTCCTTGTTCATTACAGTTAAAATAATTCCTTTGCATGACTATAGAAAACAAATCACTTTTATGTTGTCTCCTGAATGACAAATGTAGCTCCATCTACTGGCTACAAAGGCTGGTGAGTTCCTGAGGTATCTGTAATATTCCACAGTAATGACCTTTACGTCCCCTATAGAAATTGAGAACAGAAAAAAACACTGCCGTATTGCTTTGAAACAATGCGGAAACATTAGCCTGTTTCAGCACCATGGCCAGCGCCAAAATTTCCTTTTCACAGTTTCCCCTCAAACTAGGCCTACTACAAACTGGACGTTTCACAAGTGTAATGTGATTTCACAGTTAAATGCACTAATTCCACCTGCCTACTAAAATAATCACAACATATAAAGCAGAAATAAAACATTCCAAAAGACTTTCATTTTGTCATAATCTGCTATCGCATCATTTTCACGCCCCCAGTTTGAGAGAGAGAGAGAGAGAGAGAGAGAGAGAGAGAGAGAGAGAGAGAGAGAGAGAGAGAGAGAGAGAGAGAGAGAGAGAGAGAGAGCGCGCAAGCACGCTAAGAACACGTGCGACTTGCTCAGAAAGTGACTTCCTCAGAATCCTCAAGTTTCGGGCAGATCGTCCGATGCGGTACTTTTCTGATTCCAGCCTACTCGAAATGAAACCGTGACAACTGTGCAGTTAACCTTTCTCTGCCTCTTTATTGTGGGTGTTGGTTAGGATATGTTTCAGTACCTGAACCTAAGCAACGGATTAGATAACTGCGCCAGTGCTGGCACATAAATGCTCTTGTTTTTGTGGTATGGAAGGCACTTGTGGCAACGCGCGTTAGTACAACCATTCTGCATTGCGTCGAATACCCTCCCCTCCCTCTCTTCATCAAACGCTCCATTCCTCCCTCTCTCCCTCTGCCTTTCTCGTTCTCTCTATATCGCTCACCCTCTCGCCCCCTCGCATGTTCAACACAGTACAATATGCAACTGCACATTATTAAGGAATTATTCTATAGCCCCTATCGATTTCCATCTTTAAGCACCTCTCATCCCCCACCCCCCTTTGACAGTATGTTGAGCTGCAACAGACCGTGTTTGTCATCTCGTCTACTCCTAAGAGCACATTTTGCTGATGCGGTAATGTCTGGAGATGGCAGGGGTTCGCTTATTGCCCCTTAATGTATCTCCCCCCTTAGTTGCAGCACTAGACTTCTCTCCTCATGCAGTGGGCTGGAAGCCATTCACGCCGCCGCACTCCTCCTCGCTGCACTACCACGACTGGACGTTGCGGCTTCAGCATTCTTTCACATTGCAGCGGCGCTCCACCTTCGGCAATATGACTTTATTGTTCGCCGAATGATGCAAAGAGTGAGATTTATACGCGCCGTCTGAGGCTTGATTTATTTCAGTTTTCGGGAACAAACAAAGACGAGCCAGGACACGGGAACATGCCATGAACTTCAATCAGGATTACAGGCGCGCAGTCCAGCACGACTTGAAGGAGATGTGAAGTGCCCATGCACCCTGTCGACATCCAGAAACAGGAGAAAGGGTGCATCAGTGTTGGATGAGTGCACCAACGGACGCATTCCAGCAGTACCCCTAAAGACCAAGCGGAGGTAAGGGGATGCATGTGTGTACTTGGCCGCTCACATACCCATCCGGTCATTAGTGTTGTGGTACGTTTTACATCCTTAAATTTCAGCATAACTGCAGTTTGGATTCTGCTGCATAGAGCGGGTTGGCGGAGCGTCTAAGGGTCGAGTCATTCAAAGATGTTATGTGAAGGAATAAAAAACTAACATTGCCTTATTCGTATTTTGGACATTAAAATGCCGTTTGTATACAGCATTTGTTATGCCTGGATGATTAGGCTTAGTTAGGTGTAGCCCTACTGGGCTGTATGCGGATGTAACGGCAACAAGCAAAGTAACATAAATAAATAAATAATACTTCGTAGAATGAAATAGCTGACTTAGCAAATATCGCTGCTAGTCGATCCAATCGCTCTGTGTGACCGAGGTAGCAGGGAGAGGAGAGGAGGGGAGAGAGAGAGAGGCAGCAATGGTCGAGTCAGCGAGAACTGCAGTGGGGCCGCACTGAGGCAAGAGCTGTGACTGCTACCCCCATACCCCGGGACAGAGAGAGAGGAGAGGATACAGGAGAGAGGAGAGAGCACAGAGGGGTGGGGATCTCGGAAGAAAAGGAAAAGGGGGGAGAATTTATGATGGGAAATCGGATGTCTGGTGGTTTGTCAAACTAACTGCAATCCCGCATTTCCTGCAGAGCTCCTCCCTCGCCGACCCCGGCAGCAGGATGACTGTAGTACCAGGAGATAACATGGACGAGACCTCGGCGGTGCCGGGGCATCCGCAGGACACCTACCCCCCGGACCATGACGACCATGAATGCTGCGAACGGGTCGTCATCAACATCGCGGGGCTGCGATTCGAGACGCAGCTCAAGACCCTCTCGCAGTTCCCCGAGACACTGTTAGGTAACCCCAAGAAGAGGATGCGCTACTTCGACCCCCTGAGAAACGAGTACTTCTTTGACAGGAACCGTCCTAGTTTCGATGCCATCCTCTACTACTACCAGTCCGGGGGCAGGCTGCGGAGGCCAGTCAACGTGCCCTTGGATATGTTCTCGGAGGAAATAAAGTTTTATGAACTGGGGGTGGATGCCATGGAGAGGTTTCGGGAGGACGAGGGCTTCATACGAGAGGAGGAGCGCCCTTTGCCCGACAAGGAGTTCCAGCGACAGATCTGGCTACTTTTTGAGCACCCCGAAAGCTCAGGCCCAGCCAGGGGGATTGCCATTGTGTCTGTGATGGTCATTTTGATCTCCATCGTCATATTCTGTCTGGAGACTTTACCTGAACTAAAAGAAGACCCAGCGGGTCGCTATGAGACTGTAGGCAACACCACTTTCTATTACAAGCCCAACATCCTGACCGACCCCTTCTTTATTGTGGAGACTCTGTGCATCATCTGGTTCTCCTTCGAACTGATAGTGCGCTTCTTCGCCTGTCCGAGCAAGGCGGCCTTCTTCAAGAACATGATGAACACTATTGACATAGTGGCCATCATCCCATACTTTATCACCCTGGGTACTGAGCTGGCCGATGAGGCAGACGGGAAAGCGGAGGGAAAGGGTGACCAGGCAACGTCATTGGCCATCCTCAGGGTCATCCGTCTGGTGCGAGTGTTCAGGATCTTCAAACTTTCCAGGCATTCGAAAGGACTGCAGATCTTGGGTCAAACCCTGAAAGCCAGTATGAGGGAGCTGGGGCTGCTCATATTCTTCCTGTTCATCGGTGTCATCCTGTTCTCCAGTGCAGTGTACTTTGCGGAGGCCGAGGAGCCGGATTCACACTTCAGTAGCATCCCGGACGCCTTCTGGTGGGCGGTCGTATCAATGACCACCGTTGGCTACGGTGACATGGTCCCAGTGACCATTGGCGGCAAGATTGTCGGCTCCCTCTGCGCCATTGCCGGTGTGTTGACCATTGCGCTTCCGGTGCCTGTGATCGTGTCCAACTTCAACTACTTCTACCACAGGGAAACCGAGGGAGAGGAACAGGCCCAACTCCTCAACGTTAGCAATCCAAACATAGCCTCTGACACGTCCAGTCGCCGCAGCTCCTCGACCGTGAGCAAGTCGGAGTACATGGAAATCGACGGCGACATTAACAACAGTATCGACAATTTTAGGGAAGCCAACCTGAGAACTGGCAACTGCACTATAACCAATCAAAACTGTGTGAACAACACCAAGCTTCTATCTGACGTGTAGAAGAAACACAGCGACTTGAGAAACACATACTAATGACATGAATGCTTCATTTACCTCCTTAGAGAGTCCTTGCAATGCGACAACTATACTCCGCAAAAGAAAGAAAAAAACACAACGAGAAAAAGAAACAAGCCGTTAGATATCCGAAAGATAGTAGCTGTTATTAATTTTCAAAAGGGAAAAAAATCCAGTACATCAAAAAAAATGTAACCCCCCCCATGAAACACAACATAATCGCGCACCAACAGGCAACATAGTCTGGCACTTACGAGGACCCTCAGTGGTGGTCCCAACGACCGTCCACTCAAGGGATTTTTAAAATGATATGCATGGAATACAGATACCATTTCAGTAACTTGCACAGTGCATCCTGGAGAAAATGCATCTAAACTTCTCCTTTCCTGCAGAGAAAGAGGCGCAAAAAGTTCGGCAGGATCTGATCGACGACTTCCGGATAGGTGGTCTCCTTCCAGTTAAGGATATACCGACCAGCAAAGCACCTTATACAGACGTGACTGAATACCTGCTGGGATGCTACAGAGGACCAAGTCCTCGACCCATGAACATCCGCAATGCTGCTATTTTTCAGCAGATGCTGTATTTAAGATATCACCAAGTGATTCAATACCATGCCCTTTAGATGCAAGACAGCACAATGACATAAGGAGCTTCATACTAGCATGTTCAGATTCTTATCATTTTGATAACGGCATGCTTGGGACATTATCTCATTTAAGAGCGCCTTTTCTTTTTTTGACCTTTCTTCATCTTCCCTACCATCTATTTCCATGGAAAGTGCACTGGATCGTTATGATTTGAAAATGCTTATCATTTATGAGTATCTAAGGACTGAATGTTAAACCTTAAGGGAACAGTAACTCAATGAGATCATAGCATGTTAGAAAATAACCTGCATTATGGCCTACTCGAACTAAGGTACTATGTATCCTAGTATATTTAATGCATGACATCAATATTATACAGCTTGTTGCAATTTAGGCACCTCTTATAGGTGCCCATGTTACTGGCAGGGAAATAGGGACATTGACTCCCAAATTTTCTCAAAATGTGACAAAAATATATGCAAGCCCGTCTCGGGGATGCAGACTTTCTTATTTAAAAAGTAGTCGATGAAGCTGAGGAAAAATACTATTATCAAAAATACATATACTCATACTAAGCACCTGTTAAAACCAGTATAACATCTGTAATACAGTGCATGGGCCTTCTCTCAACAAGTTAAAACTAAATGTAAATATAATTCATGCTTTCAATTTCTGCAGTCAAAATTTAGGCCATTGTGATGTTTGAAATATCTAAATTACTTGATTTCTTTCAATGTCAGGAAACAATAGTGAGGGAGGAGACCAGGTCAGAGTTCTGAACATAGGTTGCTAGTGCCTTTGAGCCTCTCAGCGACTGGAAAGGTGAAAGTGCCTCAGTGTACAACTGATTGACACCATGATAAAATGTGCAGCACAGTGCAGTTAACGTTGGTACGACTAAAAGAAGGGGAGCTAAACAGGCCAGTCTCAGAAATGGCATTCTGCCTCCTTTCTAAGGCTTCCATGCAAAAGTGCAAGTTTTACCTCGGGGAGGCAAGTCAAACTTTTAGCGCTTTTTAAAAATATACATTAACAGCTTTGCAGTTGTAAATGTATAGAATTCAGTAGTTTTGGAGTAATTGTTGTGTGTGTGCGGCCATAACATGGTGCAGGTAATCTTATAGATAGGTCCTATGAGGAGGGGAACACATAATTCCACAGACTTGAATCATCTTGAAAAAGTGTGACTGGTGCATTCCGAGCTGAAAAGGTGTTAAAACATGACACGCGCATTGTCACGCACAACTTGACCTTTTCGCGTCCTTATGCACCCAGCGCTTGTCTGGTGCAGTATAAAACAAAGGAAAGAAAATCGGCGCATAGATCTCACTGATGCAGGGAAATGGCAGGACGGCTGGATGGGTGGAAGGAGTACCCATACAGGTTCGAATCATCGGCATCGTGCATTAGTATGTCCTCCATTTGTCTAGTGTCCCCTGTGCCATAAGGAGTCTACCTCAGTGAGGTTTACTGCAGTGCTTTACTGCAGCGCTTGAATATGCTCGCCATTTTACTCTCCGCCATCCGTGTGCAAAAAAAAATAATGGCCAGACGTGTACTGTATATCATGTGTAAGCCCCCCCCCTTGCCCCCAGTCCCCAGCCCTCCATCCCCTCACACCTGCCAGAAGAGGAGACAAGACAGGAGAAGACAAGGGAAAGTCTAGAAGCTCCAAGAGGGATTACAGTACATGCCTACTATCCCACGACCCCCAAATAACCCTGTTGCCCTTTCAGCTGCGCACAATCAAAAAGCATTGCTTTGCTCTTGAGGTGTTAGGATTGATTTTTTTCCTTTACTCCGATCAGTGCTTTTACTCATTTTACACATTTGACATTGACAGGCTTCCATAGATTTAGACACATACGTAGGTGGTGACAGAGGACATGTAAAGGACGCAAACAGGCATGACAGTAGATGCACACGTTTACCAAAACAAGGACAGCCCTTGTGACAGCAGCTATGGTCAATTTCAGAGGCACACTAGGATTTGTTTGTTTTTCTTTGTTTCGATTTTTGCTTTTAGTGCCTACCTGGAATGTTTATTGCCCCTGAAAGCTAAATGAAATTTTGTTAGATCAGGCCAAATATCGAGTCTGGCCACCAACACTTAAACGTGTGTGTGTGAGAGAGAGAGAGAGAGAGAGAGATGCAGATGAAAGGGCTTTAGAAGGCTGTTTGATGCACTTTTGATTTACAGAAATGCGACCTGCACATGACTTCCTACTACTACTTTTCTGTGACACAGCAGTTTTTAATCTCTCATAATGTCTGAATGGATATTCACATGTCTCAAATATGTCCCAAACTATTGATACTGGGACAGCTGTCGATGTCTGTATTGACTTTTAACTTTTTATTGTTTGGATTAGAAGTTTTTTTGTAGAGGACAAACTACTATAAGATGCTCACAATTGGTAGTCTGTTGGATTGCAGGATCAAGACTAAGCAAGTTGTCCCTTGTCAGCCACCATAGCCTCAGACTGTGTGAGTTGGCCCTCTTATCTGCCGTAGAATGTATAGAGCCAGTTATGAGACACTGGTCCATAAGCAGCGCACAGCACTATAGCCCTGAGGATGTCAGAGTGTATCACAACAGGGGCGCTGTCCAGAGGTCTGGTGCTGAAACACCCAAACCACCTGAGAGACGTGTTCTGTTCTGTTCTGTCCAGCAGTCTGACAAACCATCCTACAGCAATAGAGACGGTGTGTCCTTCACTTGTGCTCCCCCACAGCTCAATACAAACACCCTTTCCCAAGCACCACCAATGTACTGTAAAGATGGTAGTCCGCACAGCTGCATCCACTCTGAAAAGTGATAGCGGAGCATCCTTATTTTATCCAAACCATACAAGACGTCTCACATTTGTGAGGTCTTTTTTTAAGTTTACAGAAAACAGAGCAGAGGGTGGAGGAGGGATGAATGAACCAAAGTAACCCCCCTCTGCCGGGAAAAAAAAATGTACTGTACTATCCTGTACTATCTCACTAACCTTCGCTGTGACTGTGTCGAGTGAGTGCGAATGGCGGTGTCAAAGACAGTGGAGACAAAGGACGTCTAGATTTTTACAAATCTTGGCATTAATAAGCCTTGCTGGGTCCAAAGACTGATTCGGTTACACGTGTGCTGACATATTGAAAAAAAGAACATAAATACCACAAAAATGCTTATTAAAAAAAGACAACTACAGAGACAATAGTGCTATTCTAAACAATCTGCTTAAAAGTGATTTTCCATCCAATATAGCGTGCTAGTAGAGGCTCTTGTCAATGCATATCCCAAAAAAAGATGAGGACATCGTATACTCTAGCTGTGGCCTTCTGAGGACATTGCAAGATTTCTTTTCTTTTTTTTGTTCACCTCTGTGGCCTCATTTTTGCTATTACGTTTCATTTTAATGTCACTGTTATGAACAATAACACATGTGCTTCAGACAACCCATCGGTGACTCGTCAAGAGTCCACGTGATAAGCCATGACTATAAAAAAAGAGAAAGGTAATCACAAATAATATATAATATATTATATTGAATAAAGTTTAAAAAAAAAACAAACAAAGGCATTAGTGTAACTGGTTATTCTCTATGCTTTATTTAAAAACGTCACCAAAGCTTCATTTTAGTCACTGGAAAAATCAAAGAACGAACTACATCATCCAAGTCTCCTGTAAAGATAAAAACCTACTCAACAGCAACCTTGCAGCACTGATCGTCAAAAGTGCATGGTCAATGGAAAGACTGCATGAGCCTAGTCTTTCTAAAACTTAGGATCAGCTTCTTTATGGTTGCATCATTTTAAAAGCCCTTGCTATCATCAGCCCGTTTCTGTTCTTCCGAAACCATTTGTTTTTATCATTTTGACATTCTCTTCAATGTCATTGTCCATGACGATAAAAAAATCTCTCTCTTGCAGGTCTGTGTTTCAGACTCACACTTTGCTGTTGATGTAAGTGCACATTGTGTTGTGTGTGTGTCGGATGATAAGGTGTGTTTTTATGGAGGGCCTCAACGAAAAAGCTTTAGATGCTTAAAATGAAGCTTAATATGAATGTGCTATGTCTGTAGTTGGATGTCAATGAATGAAACCAAGTTCAATGCCCAGAGGAGTGCCTTTGAGACAACCTCGACCATTGAAACATATATAGGATATATGATATATGATATATATTATATATGTCCCAGGGTTTAAGATGGACTGCCTGCGTTACCACTCACCCAGTAATACCACATACCAACCGTATGAGAATGTTAACCCATATGACTTGTTCGCTGCCTTTGTTGCTTTGGATATAATAATTATTATTATTTATCAATTTGTTTTGTGTTTTGAGCAAGTTATCAGATTGTGTGCGTTCATTTTGTCAGATGCTGACCAGTGCCTGGTCTGTGATCTATGCAAGGGTATTTATTTTTCTTATGTCACTTTTTTGAGTTGGTCATACATTTAAACTCAATAAATTTTTAAGGATCTGAGTCCTGTCAAAGCCAATTCCTGGTCTAATGTCATCTGTGGGTGTCTACACGAGGAGATCCTGAGTATTCTTTTACTGTAGATGGGATTTCCAACGATAAGACTCATTGTTTACTGGAAAAAAACCTGACGTACCTCATAATAACATGACATTACAGAGTGTCTTAGTTAACATGTTAAGACTTAGTCATGACCCTTTTGGTAACAACAAGGTTATGCCCTCATGGTTATTCATTAACATACCGTATTGATTAGGAATTCAATTGATTATGAATTGATTATAATCCTTTATTCTGAAGGATAGCTTGAAAGAAACTTGTTTCATGCGCACTTAACAATACTTCACAAATTAAGTCAAAGCAGTCACACGCTAAGCATTCTCGGAAGAAGAAAAAATAAATCATTCTCTTTCAGCTTCTCACATAATTTGGCTAATGGCGCTATCCTTTCTCTTAAAGTGCTCACACTGCAACTTTAAAAAAATATATGTGGGAGAAAAATATTACATCAACAAAGGTGAAAAACAAAACTGTAGCTCTTAACCATTTGGTAACAGGCTTTCAAATTGATTGGAAGGCAAAGACTGAAATGCTGCCGCTCGACACTAATGAGCAGTGAAAAGACAGAC
Source organism: Engraulis encrasicolus (assembly GCF_034702125.1). Lineage (NCBI taxonomy): Eukaryota > Metazoa > Chordata > Actinopteri > Clupeiformes > Engraulidae > Engraulis > Engraulis encrasicolus. The sequence goes on along the minus strand of NC_085860.1, from coordinate 47,655,581 downwards.
TAACGCCAGACAATGGTTTTGTGGTGTGGTCAGGGCAAGGGAAACAGTCCTCCACAGCATTCCTTACGCCACACAGTAAAAAAATGCAATGTTAATTCAACACTCAGAGTTGATTTAAAATCTTTCTAGAGTGTATCTGGCCCCAGGATACTCTCTAAGTGTTGAATTGACACTGCTCTGCACTGTGCATGCAGTGCGGCAGCACACTGTGAAATATGTGAATGAAAAACAAATGGTGTCCCACTGCAGACTTTTGGTACTGCAATGCAATGTTTGGTACTGCAAACTTAATGTACCTGTTCTAGACTTTCCCCTCTCAGACACCAAATTTTCTTTTCCAAAACTAAATGGCAATACAGTATAAGCCATTTAAATAGCATTTTTCTTAAAATTCAAACAACAACAATTTCTAATGAAAACTAAGACACACAACCACATTATTTTTGAATATAGCGTTTTGAATGTAGTACTGTAGAGTGTATGATCATATGTGCTGTGTGCTATACCTCCCATGTTTGCAAGTGTTGTCAGGTTAGTTAAGGCTGCTGCTGGGAGCCAATGAGTGAATGAGCGGGCGGCGAGCTTCGTCCTTTGCATTGCCCTCCGGAGATGCAGTCCTCTCTCGCTCTCTCTCGCTCTCTCTTCTTCTGCAGGCTCCAGGGTGGGGTAGTAGTGAGCTGGCAACAGGCCCAGTGCTTCTCCTAAGCAGTCAAGAAAGATGGAGGAAGAGGAGGGAGAGAGAGGGGGGGGGGGTAGAGATAGAAATTGTATTATAAAATAAATGGTGAAAGAAAGAGTGTGAAGAATAGGGGTATGGCGATTTGAGACTGAAAGAGGGTTAGATTGTGAGTTGGTGAATGTTCGCTGTGTGATTGTGTGGGTGTGTGTGTGTGTGTGTGTGTGTGTGTGTGTGTGTGTGTGTGTGTGTGTGTGTGTGTGTGTGTGTGTGTGTGTGTGTGTGTGTGTGTGTGTGTGTGTGTGTGTGCAATTGCAAGTGTGTGTGTGGGAGAGAGAGAGAGAGAGAGAGAGAGAGAGAGAGAGAGAGAGAGAGAGAGAGAGAGAGAGAGAGAGAGAGAGAGAGAGAGAGAGAGAGAAAGAAAGCGTGTGTGTGTGTGCTTGCGCAAGACACAGTAATAGGTGCAGGAGAGAGAAGGCAGTTTACAGTAGCCGATGTGTGGGTGTATATGAAGGGAAGATAGGAGAGAGAGAGAGAGAGAGAGAGAGAGAGAGAGAGAGAGAGAGAGAGAGAGAGAGAGAGAGAGAGAGAGAGAGAGAGAGAGAGAGAGAGAGAGAGAGAGAGAGAGAGAGAGAGAGAGAGAGAGAGAGAGAGAGAGAGAGAGAGGATGACTGTTCTAGCTTTGAAACACAAGGCTACCTTG
>NC_085860.1:47644202-47651702 GCF_034702125.1 Engraulis encrasicolus | reverse complement strand
TTACACATGAGCCAACTGTCAAAGATGTAGGCCTACTGTATATAGAGTACATGTGGAGGGGATGACGACGTGCTGTAATGCGTTCCCCCTGTGTGTAAGAGCATACGTTTAAAAGGCCTCCTTCCTGGCTAAACACCCCACCTTCCTCCTGTCCACTCAACTCTCTCTCTCCCTCTCTTTCTCCTCCTCTCCCTTTCTCTCTCACTCTCTCTCTCTCTCTTTCTCCTCCTCTCCCTTTCTCTCCTCCTGTCTCTGTCTCTGTGTCTCTCCTCCCTCCTCCTCTGTCTCTCTCTCTCCTGTCTTTCTCGTTCTCTCGCTCAGTCACAGTGTTTCCTTTAGACTTTGCATTATCTCCATAATGCTGTCGTCAGCCATGTTTAATAATTAAGGGTACGTCCATCATTGCATCCATCTTGCCTTCATGTGCAAATGGTTCCTGTCAAACTCAAGCCAGTAAAAATGGAGCCTCTCTCTCTCTCTCTCTCTCTCTCTCTCTCTCTCTCTCTCTCTCTCTCTCTCTCTCTGAGAGACCTGGGCTATTTCCCCTAATAACAACACAGGAAAGATCAAAGGAGTGAGGTCAAGTCATAGATGGATGGACTTGCGGGCAAATGAGTATATAAACAAAAGATAAACAAAGAGACACTGCGATACAAGGCAGGTGAAAGTGTGGGCAAGAGGGGGGAGAAACTAGTGGTGTGCATTGGCACTGCCCTCACGATTCGATTCGGGAGGTAGCGTTTGGATTCGATTCGATTCAATTCTACAATGCATTGCAATGCATTACATTTCAACTGAAAGCAAAGCAAATGTTTCATCAGTCATGATGAGGCAATACAAGTAGTCAGATACTGAGCAACATCTTATTGGCTGTTTTCTGTATCAGTCTTGCAGTTTCCAATGCTTTGAAGTGCTTTTATTTAATTTAACATTCATTTGCTCCTGAAATATCCACGGAAGTAATTTGAAAAAATTTGCCGCATCGATTCTGAAACTTGCCGCATTGAATTGAATTGTCCATGCCCCGCATTGCATTGCATTGCATTGCCGAATCGATTATTGTTGACACCACTAGGAGAAACTATAAAGGACAGAAAGGAAAAAGAAAGACAGAGTAGAGAGGCAAAAGAAAGATGAGTGATGCATGCCGTGTAAAGAACACACTTTGGAGGAAGAATACTGGCGCTGTGCAATAGCCCTGATTTGGTATCCCATGTTGCCTTGCATGTCCCATGGACAAAGCATGGAGTGCACAATATGGCAGAAATTAAATGGTCTCGACTGAAGCTATATTCTTATGTACTGTATGAATACTGTATGAATACTGATTTCAGGAACGCACAGCAAAAAGTACTTTTAAAGTGTTGACTTTAAACCATCGCGTTTTTAATTTCTACATACAACAATACGCCTACTCGTCCAGCCTTCCTCTCCCCATCACATCATGCCTTTGTTTCCGACTCCTCCTCTGCCTGGCGGGATGCTGGCATGAGGGCTAGGGCGTTAGGCCCCCTTGAAAAAAAAGAAAAGAAGAAAAACAGGCGAGTGATGGCAGTATGGCAATGGTGTGTTTTAGAAAGGATAGTATAGCTTCTGATTACTCTAACACTTTGGTACAATACCCTTATTAATGCTGATTGCAGGAATGAGCACAACAAGACGTGACGCTCAGCCACCCCACAGCCACCTTTCTTTCACATTACATCATGCTTTTGCCTAATCCTCTGCCTGGCTGAGAGGTTGGCTGGGAGGCTGGGTGGGGGTGTGGGGCATGAGGCTACCTTGCTGTGTTTTGGAATGCAGGTGACTTGCCTACAGCCCCTTCTCACAAGGTGCCGTCAGAGATGAGGTAAGGGAGAGAGGAGAGGGGAAAGGTACAGAGAAGAGAGGACAGGAGAAGAGGAGGAGGAGGGGGAGGAGAACGGGAGGGGTAATGAGATATTGCAGGAGAGGAGAGGAGAGGAGAGGAGAGGAGAGGAGAGGAGAGGAGATGACAGGACAGAAGAGACAATGAAAGTGGAAAGGAGCCAATGGGATAAGAAAGGAGAGGTGAGGAGATATGGAAAGAGAGCAGAGGAGTGGACAGGAATGGAAAGAATAGCAGAGAAGCAGAGAGGAGGGGAGAGGTAAGATTCCGGGAGGAGTGGAGAGGAGAGGAGAGGGCAGGAATGGAGAGAATAGCAGAGAGGAGATGAGAGGTGAGAGGAGAGGAGAGGAGAGGAGAGGAAAGGAGGAGAGGAGAGGAGAGGAGAGGAGAGGAGAGGAGAGGAGAGGAGAGGAGAGGAGAGGAGAGGAGAGGAGAGGAGAGGAGAGGACAGGACAGGAGAGGACAGGAGAGGAGACGAGAGGAGACGAGAGGAGAGGAGAGGAGAGGAGAGGAGAGGCAATATGAGCCTTCCCCTGCATTGCTCTGCCGTTCTGATGCAAGAGCCATGCGTCGCCTTTCACAACATGCTTCTATTACATCCCTCTCCCCCCTCGTCATCTCTCAGGGAGTCTAAGGTGCATAACCATGCCTGCCAACAGACATGATGGGACAGTCTAAGGTGCATAACCATGCCTGCCAACAGACATGATGGGACAGGGTGGGGGGTATGGGCTCATCGCTAACAACACAGCTACTATACCAACAACAACATGCTCTGCAGTCTCTCCAAGGTCAATGGCAAACTACAGAGCGCAGCGTAATTCAGGAGAGAAAAAAACAGTGTTGGAAATCGAAGCCGCGTTTTGGGTGAGAAGGGAGAGGACACTGACGTTTGCTGATGATGCAAGGTGACTTGTAAATAAAGGTGAAAAGCTGAAAAGCTTCTCTCTCTCTTTCTCTCTCTTTCTCTCTCTCTCTCTTTCTCTCTCTCTCTCTCTGGCTGGAGTGACGATGTGGAGGTGATAGAGGGAACATGTCACGTGTTTCAGTCACCTGCAGACTGCAGGCTGGCTTAATACAGAAAGTGAAAAGTCTTCTGATGATAAAGCTCCTTTTTATTATGCCATGAAACAGCAAATTTACGTGCGTGGTAGTAACGCGGTGGATCAAATGCTTCCAAACACAATCGCTGAAATATCCAAACAGTGGTGATGTGTCATTATTTTTGTGGATGGCTATTTTGTGTCATCTTTGTCTTCTCATATTTCAGCCACCAGTTACGTTAAGTAAAATACAACCTATGCATTTATTGTGCATTCTTCCCTTACACAAACTGTTTCTTACATTATTCATTACTAAACGTTCCATTGTTGAAGTGTATGAGGGGAGGACAAATAGCCTATTGGTGCTCAAATGCACAAACAGGCACATAAGCTTTTTGTGCTGAAACTGCAGTGTTTGCTGACTGTGTATAGTCAAACGAGTACAGATCACTCAGAAGGCCCTTTTTACCTTAACTGGAGCCTAAGTGGTCATGTGACGCGAGATACTTGATCTCTTACTGTTCTTGATCTTACTCGACTATACTACATAGTATAACATTAATGACCATTTAGCATATGTGTCGAAAACCAATATTACAGCAAACCACACCAACCAACAAGCTGGTTTCTGCAAGCACTGGCCTATTCCACTGATGATTTTTTTAATACAATGCAATTTTGAATACATTTTTAGCATTTATAAGATTTGCATGAGTATAAAAAACAATCTTCCAGCAAACTACGCTAACCTGCATGCTATTCTTCTATATATATATATATTATATATATATATATCTATATATTTCCCAATGGGCTTTCTTTCTTTCATTCATTCTGTGCAAGTACTTGCCTATTCCATTCATGATTTTGCTAATCTAGTTATATTCACACTATTTCATTATTAGAAACCTAATACATGTACAGTACCTTTACGAGATCTGTACTGTATGTGTAGAAAAAAAAAATCTTCCAACAAACCACACTAGGCAATGTGCTATTCTGTGCAAGCACTGGCCTATTTCATTGATGCTTCAGTTTAATCACTCTGTCTGCCTTGTCACCAATGGGGAAGCTCTCCCATGTCTGATGTCTTTCATTAAGGTCGGCTGGCAGTGCCGTAGGTGGTAGCGTGCGTGCATCGTCATCCTCCAGCCTCCGTGTCTAATTCGGGCAGCCAGCGGAGCCTGCCTGGACTCACCCACACGAGTCAAGCCCCTCCTAGCCCCGGTCACATGGCCCCATGGCACAGGGAGAGGCAGAGGGAGAGGGAGAGGAAGGAGCAGAGGTAGAGAGACAGGGGCAGCATTAGTAAAAGAGGCAGGAGAAGGAGTGAGATGAGGAACAACAGGAATAGGGGAGCAGAGACAGAGGAAGGAGAAGAGGCAGAGATAGGGCCTGCATTAACCCACAGATGCTGGATGCTGCGTATACACTGCATTGACCTAGGCACCTGGAGCGACATAGACACAGCATTCCGGCTCATGGGAGTTGAGATTTTTTTTATTAATTAAAAATGTGGGTATGTTAGAGCTGAATGAATGCAAGAGGAGGTTATTGGCTTTTAAATGCAACTCATTTCATGTTTTTATTTGCTTCGGAGGCTGAGATATTTAGGTTTTTATAGGCTGAGGGCACCTTTTCCCAAAAAGTACTTAGGCATTTAGCTGGCGTTTTTTTCTTGGGCTAAAATGGGTTAATAAAAGAGGCAGGAGTAGGAATATGAGGAGAGAGAACTACCGCACCAGGAGGAAGGAGCAAAGGCAGGGCAACCTCACTCAGGACAGACGTGTCGTGCACCAACAAGACCGGAGTAAAACAAGCAGGAGGAGGAGGAGGAGGAGGAGGAGGAGGAGGACTAGGACAGCAGAGAGAGCAAGGAAGGAGGAAAGGCAGAGAGGGCCAGTATCAGCTAGAGCAGGTGTCACCAACGTTGTGCCCGCGGGCGCCAGGTAGCCCTCCAGGAGCTTCTGAGGTGCCCACCAAGGATGTTAATAAACAGTGACGACTACCAGATTTTAGTCAAAGTTAATGATTTTCTTGATTTAAGTATGAGATTATTTATTCTTTATAACCTATGAACAAATGATCATTCAATAATAGTGTGATTTGAGAATGATGCCAAGACATCAGTAGAGGATTTTGAACAAAAGTAGCCCTCGGGTAGCCCTCGGTAGCCCTCAGACCTAGAAAGGTTGGGGACCCCTGACCTAGAGAGAGAGAAAGGACTGGGAGGAGCAGGAGGTGCAGAGAGATCAGGGATCAACAGCAGTAGGAAAAGAAGGAGCAAAGGCAGGAGCAGATGGAAAAAAGAAGCAGATCAACAAAGGCTAGAAGGAGCAGGGCAAGAGCGGGAAGAGAGAGACAGACAGATATACAGGGCCAGCCTTAGCAGCCATAGGATGAGCAGGAGGAGCAGGAGCAGAAAGAGTGGAGCAGAGAGCCAATATGCAGGGCGGCACTGGGATCAGCGGTAGCAGGAGGAGGTAACAGGAGTAGGAGGAGTAGGAGGAGGAGGAGGAGGAGAGTCAGGAGTAGAGTCAGGAGTAGAGTCAGGAGTAGATGGAAACGAAGCAGATGAAGAAAGGGAAGAGTAGCAGGAGCAAGCAACATGAGGAGAGCGAAGTGCAGTAGCAGGAGAGAAGAGCAGAGGTAGAGATAGGGTGAGAATCAGCAGGAGAAGCGCCGTGGAGGTTAGCAGAAGGGGAGTAAGAGGGGAGCAGTGAGACCAGGGGACTAGGGGATGAGGACTAGGTAGGAGTGGTAGGATAAGAGGAGTACACATTGAAAAAAAAAGAAAAGAAAAGAAACAGATGTAGAAGGGGTAAACAGGACTATACCAGAGATTCTTTAAGTATATAGAGATGCCATTGTAATAGGTTGCTATGGGCACCTAACGTGACCAGGTTCCGGTCTGCCTACAGGGGCGTGTCATAATACTCCTAGCATTGAATAGAACAGTCCTTAGGTCTGCCTAGGTCTGCCTAAAGGGGGATTCCCCCCCCTCCCCCTTGCAATAATAGAACCCGGAAACAATGGGCCAATGGAACCTCTCTCTTATCTACTCTCTCTGACTACACTGTAGCAGGAGCAGGAAGACACTGTACACTGCAGGAGACGGGAATAGGAAGGAAGGGAACCTGAGTTGCAGGTAGAGCGGAGGAGACCAGGGGGCAGAAGCACCAGGAGCAGATGGCTGAGCAACAGGAGCAGAAACATCAGTAGCAACAGGAAGGAGGAGGCGAGAGAAGAGGACGGCACAGATAAAGAAGGAGAAGAGGGACTGGGAGTAGCAAGAGGACGGAGTGACGGAGCAACATGGGGGAGGAGCAGGAGGAAGGTACGATGCAGGAGTAGCAGTAGTAGGAGGGAGGGAGCTGGGGTAGTACAGCTGCAGAAGCTGGGGCAGTACCAGAGATTCTTAAAGTATAAGAGATATGCCAACATAATAGGTTTCTATGGGCAGCTAATTTGACCCTGTACCGGTCTGCCTAAAGGGGCGTGTCATGATACTCCTAGCATTGAATAGAACAGTCCTTAGGTCTGCCTAAAGGGGGTTTTCCCCCCCTCCCCCTTGCAATAATAGAACCCGGAAACTATGGGCCAGCGGAATCTCTCTCTTATCTACTCTCTCTGGCAGTACTGTCAGTAGGAGGAGGAGGAGGGTACAGTTAGGGTTCGGTACCAAAAAACGGTACTAGTATGGCACCGGGGCAAGTATCAACGTTAGTAAGTAACCAGACCGAAATACAACGTGAATTTCGGTGCCTCAAAATATGCAGCGGCATAATTGCGTTTACTGTTAAAAGCGGCACTGTTTCCAAGCTGGGGTAGCAGAGCTGCAGAGGCATGGGCAGTAAGTAGCATGACACGCAAGAGGAACGAGAGGAGCTACTGTATGGGAGGTGGAGGAGGAGGAGGAGATTGAGGTGCCACAAGAACTATAGATGGATGAGGATAAATAGCAATAGGAGGTGAAAAGGAGGAGGAGCAGCAAGACCTATAGGATGAAGAGGAGTAGAAAGAGAAGCAGCCAGAGCTATAGGAGGAGGAGGAAGAACAGACGCAGGCCTGAAAGTCACCCATCTAAGGTTCTAAGGTCTCCGTGTGTCTCTCATCCTGCAGCCACTCCTACTGACGATCGATTCTGTATCGGTTCGGTCAGATCCTGTATAAGGCTCTCTGCTCTTACAGACTTCCAGGAAGTCCTTGCTTCTCACCTATCATCAGCACACGGCCGTGCAGCCTGCTTGCTTGTGACGAAAGCAATTCTCCAAATGAAAAAAACGCCATCTGTTAGCAGTTTTCAGTGGCAAAGATGGTAAAATAGTGTGTCATCATGTCCACGCTGAATGACTCTACTGCAGGTGCAATGCAGAGCGAAGCACTGCTGCGAAACACATTATATGCTAAATTTACAGTATTGCTATTTCTGAACATCAGTTATGTCATGTGGCCAAATATCAAATGTCAAGGGAAAAGAGATGTCTGACAATGCTGAAAACACATGTAAGCAGACACAGTAAAAATATGCAATGCTAATTCAATACTTAGTAGATTTAATATCATCTACAGTGTATTTGGTCCCAGAGT
>NC_085860.1:47294202-47299202 GCF_034702125.1 Engraulis encrasicolus | reverse complement strand
GTGTGTGTGTGTGTGTGTGTGTGTGTGTGTGTGTGTGTGTGTGTGTGTGTGTGTGTGTGTGTGTGTGTGTGTGTCTCATCTTGTCTTGATCTCTGTCTCATAGAGAGATGCTGATGCTCTCCTTTGTGGTGGGAAGCAGAGACGCTACACTGCGGCCATTACAGCATCTACACAGAATCTCTACCAGAGTGCACCAGCGCAGGGTATCAGGTAGGCCTGGTTATTTTGACTGTGCGCCGATGAATCCACATCAACAAAAGGCTCTTGAGCAGACAAACAGACACATTGCAGACATATATACAGTGCACATCAATAAGGAGCACACCCCTTTGGAAAAGTAACATTTTGAACAATATTTCAATAAACACACAAGTTATTTTCAAAATGTGCATAGAGTAAGTACACCCAGACTATCTGTCTATCTGTCTGTCTGTCTGTCTGTCTGTGTATATCTATAGTCTTACATCAGAGCTGTATATATCAGAGCTGTAAATAAGAGCTGTGTAAATATATCCGAGTCGTGAGACGAGCTCTGAAGGCTAAGCAGTGCGTCATTAGACTGCTATCTAAATAAGAGTGGACCGGGTCAGCACCTGCCTACAGGATTGGACAAGACAACAGGTCAGCACCCCACGGATTGGTCAGCATCAGGTGCCGGGATTGGACCAATGCAGGTTTGAGGGCAGGGTTGGAGGGCTCCTGGATTGGACCAGCTCCAGCTCTGCTCATAGTGCTCCCTTCTGGACATAAGCCTCAGCTACACCCACACCACACACACACACACACACACACACACACACACACACACACACACACACACACACACACACACACACACACACACACACACACACACACACACACACACACACACACACACACCATCCACAACCACAACCACACACACACTTGAACGCATATACCCAGACAAATGCCTGCATACAGACACACATTGATTTGCACTCCTACACCTTCCCTCTCTCACTTTCCCATCTTACACATACACACGCACGCCACGCACACATACACACACCACCACCACCACCACCAACACCATCTCCGCCGCACCACCCACCTGTGTCCTCGGATGTCAGACTGGTCGCAGACTCCGCCCAGCGCGATGCGGTGGAACTCGCGCCCGAGGGTCCGAGCGATGGAGCGGCCCACGCTGGTCTTGCCCACGCCGGGGGGCCCCACGAAGCACAGGATGGGGCCCTTGAGGGCCCGCTTCAGCTGCCGCACGGCCAGGTACTCCAGCACGCGCCGCTTCAGCTTCTCCATGGCATAGTGGTCGCTGTCCAGCAGCAGGCGAGCCGCGCGGATATCCAGGCAGTCTGGAATACACAGATTACACGCACGCACACACGCACGCACGCACACACACAGACAGTTCAACAACACATATTAGCATGGACAACTAAGAGACAGTGGGATTGATAATTGTACTCTGCTGTTGATGCTGCTCTGTAGACTGTCCTGGTAAACTAGGTGCCCTGGACACTGTCCCGGGACAACTCAGTTGCTGTCCTGGTGTCCTGGGTGTTTCGGGACAGTGTCCTGGTGTCTCGGAACAGTTTACAGGACACCAGCAACAGTACAGTGCACTTATCTCTCCTACTGCAACTGGGAGAATTGCTGTGCTGTACATTTCTCTTGCCCGCCATGAATTATTCATGAATCTTTGATGACTGGAAAATAGAATGGGCTCTTGTGGAGTATTGGCTATGCCATAGGGTCTTCTGGAAGGTGTTCTCACTAGTGTAGAGACTAGAACATTACAGTAAACTCATGAACAGACTAACCGAGTCAGACAGTGTCTCTGCACTCTATTGTGTGCTCCATGTGAAGGGGACCTTAACTGCTGCTGTTAGACTATGTGTATATATGGAGTGTACTGTATGACTGTGTAGGTAAAGGGAGAATTCAGAGAAAAAAGTCCGCTGCACCAGGATTTCTTTTGCTCCCAATGATTTATTTTTCCGTGACGTTTCGGGTTTTACCCCTTCTTCAGACGTGGGTAAAACCCGAAACGTCACGGAAAAATAAATCATTGGGAGCAAAAGAAATCCTGGTGCAGCGGACTTTTTTCTCTGAATTATCTGGTCACTTGTGGTCCTGCTCCCAGGTCAGACGTTCCTGTGGATGTGCGAGCTTTCCACCATTACCTAGGTAAAGGGAGAAAACACTTGTGTCTGTATTTCATATAATCTACTGAACTACTACCATATACCATACCAGGGGTGGACAATTATTTTGGACAAAAGGCCAGGTTCGGTTTAGAATATTGATTGAAGGGCCAGAGATCACCGGCAACTTATCAGGGCAAATAATTGAAGAATAATGTGCGTTGGCATTTTGTTGACTACTTCATTCCTGCGCATTATATTGAAATGTATTTAGATGAATGCAGTACCCAATGTAAACTCACCAGCCGCTTCATTAGGCACACCTGTCCAACTGCTCATTGACGCAAATTTCTAATCGGCCAATCGTATGGCGGCAAGTCAATACATTTGGACGTGTAGGACATGATCAATACAATCTGACGCAGTTCAAACCGAGCAGCAGAATGGGGTAGAAAGGTGATTTAAGCGACTTTGAACATGGCACGGTTATTGGTGCCAGGTGGGCCGGTTCGACTATTTCAGAAACTGCTGATATATAATACTGTACTGGGATATTTGCACACAACCATCTCTGGGGTTAACAGAGAACAGTCCGAGAGTGAGCAGCAGTTCTGTGGGCAAAAAAATGCCTTGTTGGTGTCAGAGGTCAGAGGAGGGTGGCCAGACTGGTCGAGCTGATAGAAAGGCAATAATAGTTCATATAACCACGCTTTACAACAGAGCTATGCAGAAGAACATCTCTGAACGCACAGTAGGGCTGGGCGATATGGGAAAAAACCTATATCACGATATGGATTACTTTATATCACGATAACGATATATACAGTTAGGGCCATAAATATTTGGACATCTGCACAATTTTCATCTTTTTGGTGCTGTACACTATCCCAATGGATTTGAAATGAAACAAACGAGATGTACATTAACAGCAGACTTTTAGCTTTAATATGGGGGTGTTTGCGTCCAAATCGAGTGAACTGTGAAGGAATTATGACATTTTCTATCTGTGCCACCCCTTTTTTAAGGGACCAAAAGTAATTGGACAGTCTAGTATTTATACATCAAACTTTCAATTTTTAATTATTTGGTTGCAAATACTTTCCAGTCAGTTACAACCTGTAATTTGCAATCCATAGACATCAATAGACACCGGGTTTTATCCCTGGTGATGCTATAGTGAGCTCTATTGCAACAGTCTTCAGTTCCTGCTTATTCTTAGGGTATTTTCCCTTCAGTTTTGCCTCCAGCAAGTGAAATGCTTCCCCAACCGTACTCAGGTGAGGTGATTGACTGGGCCATTGAATAATATTCCACTTTTTTGGGGTAGAAATGGCTTAGTGGCTTTCAGATGAAGCTTTGGGTCATTGTCCATCTGCACTGTGAAGCATTGCCCAATGAGTTCAGAACCATTAGGTTTTATATGACATGATAATAGAGCCTGAAAATCTTCAGAATTCATCCTGTGGCTTTTGTCGGTAGTCCTCATCATCAATAAATACAAGGGGAAAATAGTATTGACAGATACGCATGCCCACACCATGACACTACCACCACCATGATTCACTGATTGGGTGGTATGCTTTGAATCATGAGCAGTTCCTTCCCTTCTCCATACTCCTTTCTTCCCAATACCCTTGTACAAGATGATTTTTGTCTCCTCTGTCCATAGGATATAGCTCAAGACCTATACAGTCTTTTTAAGACATTGTTTGGCAACGCCAAATCTGGTATTGCTCTTTCTGATGCAATCAATAATTTACATCTTTTAGTGAACCCTCTGTATTTCCTATGGTGAAGTATTCCTGAATGTTCTTGATATTTTTCTTGATTGTTGCCTTGGACATGTATCCACCGTTCACCTGGACAGTGTTCTACTGTTGGGAGATGGTTTTTTGTTCACCAGATACAGAATATTGTCTGTCATCCACAGCATTTGTCTTCCATGTCTGCCAGGTAATTTGGTGTTGCTCTGGTATTTCTTTTTTCCAACATTCTGAACTCTTGAATTAATCATATTCAATGTTTCCCCATCTCTCCAATGGGTTTGTTTTGATTTTTTTCAACCTTATGATGGCTTGCATCACTGATGATGACAGGTGGACTTTGGATCTCATGGACATTCCGTAAAAATATATGGAAATGTAAATTGAACACTTCAAATGAACTCTAAGACCTTGTATTGACATCTTGGTGATGGTGTTGTAAGGGAATAACACACATCTGACTGGAGAATAGCTGAGAAGCCTACTGTCCAATTACTTTTGATCCCTTGAAAAGTGGGCAACACAGACAAAAAACGTTGCTATTTCATTCCTGTTAATGCGATATGGATGTTAACACCCTCACATTAACGCTAAGAGTCTACAGTTAATGCACAGCTTGTTTGTTTTATTTCAAATCCATTTTGGTGGGGTATAGGGTGTAAAAGGATGATAATTGTGTTGCTGTCCAAATATTTCTGGCCCTAACTGTATCACGATATACTAGAATTACGTATGTTTTCATGTTTTCTCTTTATTTTCTCTATTTTGTCCTGTCGCCAAACCATATGTCTTTTTACTCTCATTTTTACAGTTACATGAACTTAGAGCATGTATAGTGGCAACATGATTGTAATTAAATGATATGAAATTGTATAAAATTGATCAAATTAGTTTATCACGATATAAATGATACAGGAGTAAGGGCACGATATACACTTTTCTATCACGATAACGATATATATCGTTATATTGCCCAGCTCTAATGCACAGCATGTCAACCCTCGAGGCAGATGGGCCACAGCAGCAGAAGACCACACCGGGTGCCACTGCTGTCAGCCAAGAGCAGGAAACTGAGCAAGCAATTTGCACAGGGTCACCAAAATTGGTCAAC
>NC_085860.1:47184202-47289202 GCF_034702125.1 Engraulis encrasicolus | reverse complement strand
TCAAGTATGTGCACTCAGTCGCACGTGGTTAAGTGCGTGATTTAAGGCTCACAGCAAGCATAGCCCCGGCCTAAGGTGGCTTTTAAAAATGGAGCACAGGTCTATGTTAGTCTACCTGTGCTGAACAGGTGTGTCCTAGTCTAAATGTGTCACAGGTCTATGTTAGTCTACCTGTGCTGAACAGGTGTGTCCTAGTCTAAATGTGTCACAGGTCTATGTTAGCCTACCTGTACTGCTCTATACCGTATACGTAGGTAAGTTCAAGGTCTACCTGCAGGCGTGTAAAGTAACTGTACCTGTGTTGTCCAGGTGTGTGCGCCACCTGACCATTGACACTATATAGAGGAGACGCCGTGGGTTCTACTCTGAAGTGAAGCAATGGCCGGGGGAGGGACTATACCCAGAAAACGGAAAAAAGTCTGCAATTCAAATTCATCTCAATAGGAGACTTAAGCCAATGCAACTCCTTGTCAGTTCTTGCCAAGTCTACTGTATTTCGGCCAAACAGTAGTTAACTGTCCGTTTCAAACAAGCCAAATATGTATTACTTTATTTCAGAGAGTTATTTACGTAATTTGTTTAAATGAACAATGAGCATTGTTCGTTGACTTGATTGACAGACAAACGCAACCACCGCCCTATCAGCTTCTCAGCATTGCTAAGGAGCGAATACGTAGTTTTCAGACTGAGGAGTCCGCACACTTAGAATCCTTTTTGTTGTGTTTTATTTTTTCATGGCAGGATAACGTTTCGACCTCAACAGTCTTCTAGAGAATCTGAAGAAGACTGTTGAGGTCGAAACGTTATCCTGCCATGAAAAAAATAAAACAGAACAAAAAGGATTCTAAGTGTGCGGACTCCTCATTCTGAAAACTACACAAGCCACCCTGCACACAAACTGTTCAGCCTCCTGCCCTCTGGAAAGAGGTACAGGCGCCTCCGTTCCCGTACCACCAGGCTTGCAAGCAGCACGATGCATCAAGCAATCAAGATACTGAACACTCAACCCACTCTCCCTTCACTGTCAGCCTCTAGCCAGCCAGGCCACTGACAACGCTCCCCCCCCTCATCCCCACCACCATATCTGCGACTGAACATTCCACCTGCACTACTACATCTGTGACTGAACTTTCAACCTGCACTAACTCAAAACATACACATGCACACACACACACACACACACACACACACACACACACACACACACACACACACACACACACACACACACACACACACACACACACACACACACAAGCACACTGCACTTTCTGCACTAAACCCAAACATACACACACTGACACACAACTCATACTCACACACATACACACACACACACACACACACACACACACATACACAGGTACACACACACAGACGCACACCGCACTTTCTACCTGCACTAAACACACACACACACACACACACACACACACACACACACACACACACACACACACACACACACACGCACACACGCACACAAAACACATACAAACACACACACACACACATACTGCTGCTGGTGTATTTAATAAAAAACTTTTTTTAATTATTTATTTCTTCAAATGCTACTATTACTATGTCAGAACGCTATAAAGGACTTTTAGAAAAAAGAACAACAAAATACCTCCTCTTAATGTATGTTCTCTACAAGTCTTCTGTTGTCCAGTCTTGCACTTTAAATGTCTGTATGAGCAATGTCTACGTCCATACTGTCTATGTCCATGTATGAGTACTGTCTATGTCTATACTGTCTATGTCCTTACCTAGATTAGTCTATGTCTGCATGGGAGAGCAAGAAACGCAATTTCAAATTCTTTGTATGACCAGTGCATGTAAAGAAATTGACAATAAACTTGACTTGACTTGACTTGACTACAGTTGCCCTTCGTCCTGCACCTTTCCCTGGGATGTGCACAATCCTCTCCTTCAGCTGTAAGGAGCGAATATGGACATTTAGGGCAGACGATTCCTCGCAGATAAATCGTGGATGCTTCAAAACTCTTGAATGGAATACAACAGCAGAACGCTGTCCATGTATATACTAGGTCAGTACACCTGACTGTCAGGGCTACATTAACTTTTTCGCTTGCTGGCCACTGTGGCTAGTGGTTTTCCCGAGTCACAAGCCATCCAGCTATTCTACTAGCCACATTTTTGTATCATAACGCTGTAGGCCTACATCTAACCTCAGAAGATGAGGTGCTTAAAGCAAGAAGATGACTGCATGGGTTTCCACATGGAAATAAAACAAACAAATAGAAAAAGAGCAATTGAGCATGCAACTAATACAAGGGGCAATGTGCAGAATATACACATAGAATAAGCTACCTGCCAAATTGGCTAGTGACACTGAAATTGTTACCAGCCACAGCCAAGTTTTACCAGCATTTGGCCGGTTGGCAGGTGCCAGTGTCAAGCCCTGCTGACTGTACCTGTGGTGCTCTTGCTCCAGGGAGTACACCTGACTGTACCTGTGGTGCTCTTGCTGAATAGAATACAATAGCATAACGCTGTCCATGTATATACTAGGTCAGTACACCTGACTGTACCTGTGGTGCTCTTGCTGAATGGTATACAATAGAATAACGCTGTCCATGTATATACTAGGTCAGTACACCTGACTGTACCTGTGGTGCTCTTGCTGAATAGAATACAATAGCATAACGCTGTCCATGTATATACTAGGTCAGTACACCTGACTGTACCTGTGGTGCTCTTGCTCCAGGGCAGCTCCACCATCAGCTCCAGGTAGTTGCGTGTGAGTGCGTACTCTGGCATGGACTGAGGCATCTTCTTCAGCCTGAACACACACCCACGCATGCACGCACATACACACACACACGCACGCACGGACACACACACACACACACACAACCACGTATGCACACATGCACAGAGTAATTTGATTTAGTTAATATAACGAAGGGGCAATTCCACGCGCTTCTATTTTGTCATCTGGTGCATCTACGGGGGACGGACGAGAAATCTTTACAGGAAAGACACCGGAGCAGCGTAGATGCTATGCTCCACTTCTTTTAATGAAGTGCACAGCCATGAAGATGGTTTATCCATTGAAACATTAGCCCCTCTGTTGTGCTCTTGATCAAATGAAGAAAAGAATTGCATCTGTGCTGCTCCGGTGTCTTACTCTCCAATATAATAGCGGTACTTTTTTATGAGCCATCAGAATGAAACTAAAAGAAAAAGCAATAAGCAATACCAGATACGCAGCACCACACACACACACACACACACACACACACACACACACACACACACACACACACACACACACACACACACACACACACACACACACACACACACACACACACACACACACACACACACACACACACACCGTTTGAGCTCCTTGACGCAGACGCGCAGCGCGGGCTCGGGCATGTTGGCCGCTTTGACCTTCCTTTCCAGCTGAGCCGTGTCATCACCATCATCATCCTCAGCCTCATCGTCCAATGAGAAGTGCCGCACCGGGAACACGCCCCCCTTCTTCACTGCTAGCACCTGAGGAGTGGAGGAGGAGGAGGAGGAGAGGGATGAGACACACACACACACACACACACACACACACACACATATACACACACACACTCTCTCACACACACACACACACACACACACACACACACACACACACACACACACACACACACACACACACACACACACACGGTATTATATGGTATATGATGCGTCATGTATTGTTGACACCCTGAACATGTCAGTAACAAGAACTACTGGAATACTCATAATGCTGAGAAATACAACTCATAACTGCACTCATCACCATCTCCCTTCCTCACTCACACACACACGCACACACAGCAGTGTGATGAGCCACAGGAGATGAGTGAGGATTAGGCCTGGGCTGCAGCCAGTAGCAACAGGAACTCATCCACTTCTCAATTCCACACAATGGATAATAATCAATAACACAAATCATCTCTATTCCCTTCACATTCACAATCATCTGCTCACCATCTCACTATTATTTGCACATGTTTAGATGGCAGAGAGAGAGAGTAGAGAGAGAACAATAGTGTTTCTCAACGGCGGCTCTACAGCCCCTCAGGGGGCATTGGGGAGCCCTAGGGGGCATTGAAAAGGATACCGCTGACTGGAGGGCGTACTGAGTTTCCGTTGGGGGGGGCATTAGTCTATTTTCATTTTTAATACTAAGGGGGTCGTTATAGGGCGTGCTTATAATGAGGTCAAGGAGGCGTTTGGGGGTTTATGATGATGTCAAGGGGGCGTTGGGGGGTCTTATGCTGACGTCCAGGGGGCGTTGGGGGGTCTTATGCTGACGTCCAGGGGGCGTTGGGGGGGCTTATGCTGACGTCCAGTACAGGGGGTGTTTGAGAAGGTTGAAAACCAGGAGTAGCAGGAGGAGTTGAGGCGGAGTACGCTAAGGAGTAGCAGGAGGTGTTGAGGCGGAGTACGCTAAGGAGTTCAAGATGACCTGTATACAGGCACGCGAGTTGTTCTGAACACAGAGTCCCAACACAGTCATGTCAGAGATTCTATAGAGATAAGCCAATGTAATAGGTTGCTATGGGCACCTAACATGACCAGGTTCCGGTCTGCCTGAAGGGGCGTGTCATAATACTCCTAGCATTGAATAGAACAGTCCTTAGGTCTGCCTAGGTCTGCCTAAAGGGGGATTTCCCCCCCTCCCCCTTGCAATAATAGAACCCGGAAACAATGGGCCAATGGAACCTCTCTCTCTCTACTCTCTCTGGTCATATCCCCATCATACTCAAGCTGCCTCTTCCTCATACACACATTCCTGAATTTCCCCCTGGGGATCAATAAAGTTACTCTACTCTACATTTATAAATCACACACACATGCCCACATCCTCTCTCTGCTTATTTTCCAGGTAAAATGACAAACAAAGGAACTGGAAACACTAAAATGGAAAGGGATTGGGCAATAACGCATGCAACATAGTGGTGTACACACTTATGTCCTCCTGCTATATCATGCATGTAGAGTTCCTGCCCTTTTTATCACCAGCAAGTCTGTCTCTACACACGCACGCACGCACGCACGCACGCACGCACGCACGCACGCACGCACGCACGCACGCACACCCCATCTCACCTTCTTCTCGTCATCAGCCCTGGGCTTGCGGGTCTTCTGCAGTAGTTTGAGTCCCTCTATCTGTCTGGAGAGCAGCGGTAGAGTCTTCTTAAAGCGCTCCTCGAGGCCTATTGCATCAAGCACCTACACACACGCACACACACACACACACACGCACGCACGCACACACACACACACACACGATTAGAGAGCACACACAGTAGAGTCTTCTTAAAACAATATACCAGGCCCACCAAATACAACACCCACCCACCCACGCACACCCACTCACCCACTCACCCAACCACCCACCCACACACACACACACACACACACACACACACACACACACACACACACACACACACACACACACACACACACACACACACACACACACACACACACACACACACAAACACACACACACACACACACACACACACACACACACACACACACACACACAATACGACATACAACTCCATATGGTCAGAGACTGTGCAGACATGCTGCTGTTTGGTTATAGCAACAGATATTATTACAGCTTTATTACATAGTAAGGGGTCATGGCTAAACATGCACCTGCCTCCAGGCCTCACCTGCAGCTTCTCCTTGTTGGTGGTGCGGATCATGGAGGCCAGCACATCTGGCAACGTCTCCCTGGGAAGACTGTCCAGCATCCGCCGCAACTTGGCAACCACAGGCACCGACATGTCCAACATCCCCACCAGCTGCACACATGCAACAGGAGACATAATTATTACTTTACATTATTACATTACACTTAGCTGACGCTTTTATCTAAAGCAACTTACAGTTGTTTTTCTTTTTTAAGGACAGGGTATTGGTTACAGTCCATAGAGCAGTATGGGGTCAGGTGCCTTTCTCAAGGGCGCCTCACCCATGGAGTGAGGACGAGAGTGGAAGGGTGGGATTTGAACCTGCAACCCTCGGATCTAAAACCCATCATTACACCTCAAGACGTAGTATAACATAAGCACACGACACATATGCAAGCCATCTTATCGTTACCCCTCAAGACATAAATATTCATCCTTTTATAATTATTAAGCCTCTATCACAAAGGCACTAAGGAGCTATGAGCTAGCCTCGCGCGCCATCCTACGTACTTCCGCCAAAGGATTTGCTCCACTACTATGAAATGGTAGTATTATGGGATGGTCAGGATATTTATGTCTCATATACATAGGGGTGGTTGACATGACGCCCTGTTTTTATGTAACATTAGTTAAAAACCTACCAAAATTAATATTTTTCCTCTTGAAAACAAATGTAAATGAAAGAAAATGTGGTACATCATGTTTCATATTAGTGTTAGATGAGAAGAAACATTTTTGTTCAGATTTATGGAAAGGTTTATATGTCAAATAGCCTGCGGTGTGACTGTAACATCAATAAAAACCTGGCATATATACAGCTGTAAAATAAACCAACAACATTTTGAATAATGTATAAAGCATTTGGCATGATTGCCTAAATATTAACCTTATATTAAAAAATATGAATGTGAAAAAAACTCAATACAGCGATATTAACTGCAAGTTCAATTTCGTAACACAAATTGCGTCCTACGGGGTGACATATAAGTCTAAGGCGCAGCTGCAAGGCTAACTACAAGGGTCTTAAAGACAGGCTCCTAACCAGTTATACCTCAGTTATTGGAGAGTGGTGTGGAAGTTTAAGGTGACTATTAACCTCTTAATATGTCTACATATTGCAATGTTTCTGTCACACAATGGTGTGGTTCATTTATGGTGTCCCATGGTGTGACTGTTCTTATTGAAGGAAAAAAAAGTTTTTTTATGAGTGAAAACACATATTAAGGTTAAACACAATATCATTATCTAGTTAGCATGAGCTCGGAGGTCAGTCACGAATACAAAAGGATTAAAATGGCCACAATGCAGTGAATTTCCTGTGGTGTGACTTCATGTCCTGTGGTGTGACATGCTTAGGCATTGTGTTACTCAATCCTTACTTATTTTTCATGCATCATGCAAGGATATAAGGATACCAGGAGATTTATTTGTCACATTCACACAATTATTACAAGTAATACAGTGAAACCATGCAGTGAAATCACAGTTGTCTGCCTGTACGATGCATAGGCGTGTGTGGGGTTGGGGGTGCGGGTGGGTAGTAGTATGTGTGTGGGGTGGGGGTTAAAGGAACAATAGCAGAAAGAGTATTGGGGATATGTTTGTGCAGAATATTTATCATTTTATTGTATCTTACAGAAATGTCACACCAATGATGTCACACCGCAGGACACATTTTCCCAAAAATGGCAAAAAATTAGGCGAAATTCCACGGACCACTGACATCCCCATTTTTGTTTCTTTTTTTTCCAATTTGTCCACCCATTTTTTCAGGAATTGAAATATGTTTCCTCCTTTAAGTGTGTTACGTCCTTCAACGTCAACCACCCACAGACACTTTCGTGTCACGAGTAAGTTACTAAAATGAGTGGCGATGCAAAACAAGTGTGCAGAAGAAAGGTGTGTGTGTACCTGTACAGCAGCTTGGTAGAATCTCTCCCCTAGCTCTGCAAGCTCCCCCTCAGCTGAGTTGAGCTGCTCCAGGTTGTCTAGCTGCTGGGTGTCTGCGAGGGGGAACGGCCTCTCCTTAAGCAGCCGCAGCACTCGGAAGCGGCACAGGCCCGTGATGAGCAGCGTGTAGTGGGGCTTCGGCCAGTTACTACCCACCACCTGCACCGCCAGCCCTGCCGTGCCGATGCTGACACACACACACACACACACACACACACACACACACACACACACGCACACGCACACACACACACACACACAACAAGCAAATACATGCACACACATACACAAACATTCACACAGGCAACCACCCACCCACCCACACACACAAAAAGGGTTCTAGTTAGTGTCTGCATCAAAGCACACATTACTTTCCTTCCATAACACTTCATTTCCTGATCCATGTTCATGTGACAGCTGATGTTGAGCCCTCGCTCATAGCTGATGTTGAGCCCTCGCTCATTCATCACCAGCACGCAATCAACAACATAGAGTGCAAACTGTAACTTTGGGTTGGAGATTTCATCAGTGTAAGAAATAGCACTTTTGTCAAGGTCTCACAAAGAACAAGCGGGTCATTTCACGTGAAATCAGATACTTTGGGACCCGACCGTCACGGATTTCAATCATACTTGCTATGCCTGTTTAGTAGCAAGGTAGCACCCCAGAACTGCATTTGTGTGAATCTGTCACCAATATTAAGGGAGAAACAGACTAGCAAAGGTTTACATATGAGGGTAGGACACTATACATTCAGCCTTGATTATATAGGTCAGTGTAAGTCACAAAAGGATGTCTGTGGTGTTGTTTGAAAGCTCTTTTCTGGCTCTACAAATTACACACACAGCATGGAATACAACAACCTTCAGAATATGAATTATGATACATTGAAACATTAAAAATTGAATATAAAAAAAACGTATATTTTAAACTTACAATAACTTAAATAACTTTTAAATTTACTTACCACCTACTCTCCCAACATCTTCAGTCTGCTCTACAAACTACTTATTCTATTCTATTTTATTCGGCTGTGCAGTTTTATACTTTTAAACTGTTTGGTATGAAATTGTATGGTATGAAATGGGTTGAACTACAGTCATCTTAATCTTTTCAAAGGAGGCTGCTGAGGGGAATAGAGGCAAGCAGACAGATAACCCAGAGGGGGGTGCACCCAGTCTAATGGCCTCATCTTCATTGGGACAAAACTTCAGCCCTGATCATCGATCATTTTCTGTAGTAGTCATCTAGAGTTTTAATCCATCCACAGCACACCATCACCAGGTAAAGAAATGAGAAATTGAGGTCTAGTGATATATTAACGTACCCTATAGGCTGCACATTAACAAGGTCACTTCACTGAGTTGCTCTAAATGTAGGCCTACTATCTCAGTCGGTCACTTGGAGTGCATTGCTGAAAACACGGGGCTAAAGTCCAACTAGACTGATCGATCATTCCAGAACATTTCACCGCTAAACACTGGCAATCTGCAATGTACTCTCTGAATAATAACCAACAACAGACAACGTCAAAATACAAGACTGTCATTCGATTAGCAGCAATGCACAGCCAGGTCATTGTACAGGGTAAGTAAGGAAGGGAGGGAGGCGGTGTCTGCTAGCCGCCTATCCCCTGTGTCTAGACTAGGGTTGCAGCACCTGTGCAGAGATGGCAGCTCCTCGGAGTCGTGCTCGGGGTCTTTGGTGTTTGGGATGACGCCAATGATTGTGCTTTTGAGTGATGTCCCCTTCAGTAGTCTGCTCCGGACCAGCTGCATGTTCCTGGCCGTGTCAACACTGATCCGCATAGTGGCCCCAGGTAACAATACTCCTTCATGGGTCAGCAGGAGGGGTAAGCGACCCGGGATCTGCATGCCACCGTTTGAAGACATTGTTTGCTATTTTGTTAGTACAGTAACGTCCATGTATGAACTTCTGAATGGATAGGCTACCGTGCTATCTTGGTATCTGATGACCAGCTGAGTCGAACGAAAACACGGAACGCAAACTACGGCGCACGCACTAGGACAAACCTCACCAGAGTGACATGAGCGCGAGGCTACGCGATTCCATTGAGCCAGTACGGAACGTTCAGTACAGTTTGGACAAGTGCGCGTCCGTGCACTCACACTCCATCTGGCGGCGTGTCATTTAACCAACTCGAGACGAGACGGGCCAATCCCTGCTGATTCCAGAGGACTTTGGCTGTCTACACAAAACCCATAACACACCTTCAGAAGGACTTTGATTGTAGCCTACATCTGGTTATGTATGCTGCGCCATATTGGACCTTGTATAATAAAAGACATAGGCATCATACCATCACCCCCCCCCCATTCTCCAACTTGTGATATTCTGCTGATATGATTTATTTGTACATAATAATAATTACACCTAGGCCCTATAGCCTTCAATAATTTGAGTAGAAGGACTTGTTACTGTCTTGTTATTGGCATCGTATGCAGTAAACAGTGTAGTATAATTGTCGCATAATTGACAAATCTGTAAATTTAGCCGTTGTATAATACTGAGCACCCCCACCCCCTCCTACGTAATATTCTGCAAACATTATTTATTTATACATAACAATCCACTGTTGCTCACCACCATAATTTCTGTAGGCTATAGGCTACTGTGTATACGTGCCTACGGTTACTAGCTGTATAACTGCATTTAATCTGTAGATCCTGCATTTAATCTGTACATACTGCACATACTACGGAAGGTCATGGTTTACTGTGAGACGCCTGGGGTGTTAGAAACATCCAAGGTGTATGTATGGCCTGTACCTAACTGTGTGTGTGTGTGTGTGTGTGTGTGTGTGTGTGTGTGTGTGTGTGTGTGTGTGTGTGTGTGTGTGTGTGTGTGTGTGTGTGTGTGTGTGTGTGTGTGTGTGTGTGTGTGTGTGTGTGTGTTTGCAGGGCTAGACTGGCATCAAAAAACAACCTGGGCATTTGTGGCATAGGCCAGCCCCTCACATAGCTTTTCTAAATGATGGTCAGCTCAGTCCACATATATTGAAACTCAGTCCACTATTAGATATGAACCAATGGGCTGCCTCATCTAAACAAACAAACAAACAACAGCATCAGCCACTGAAGGGAAAATGCCCTGTATGCTGTAATGTCCACACTGTAGTTGGTTTCTCTCCTTAGCCATGGAGGTTTGGCATTTGTTCACACAGGCAAGGTGCATGAGCGTTGCCTAAAACACTGATTCCACTTCCCCTCTCCCGTAGCTCTGCTTTTATCATCTCACAATTCCCAAATCCTCCAAATTGCTCCAGCACCCTGAGATGTTCCGGGATTAATGGAGCGAAACATCAATGATATGGGGTGGCTCCCGGCTGACGACCCTGCAGTTACCCCGTCGGCACCGTCGGAGGTGCGTCAGGCGGAAACGCCATGCAGGTAGAACTTACCTGTGCTTCTAACTAGTTTTGCTGGATCACCAGTGACCACTGCGAATAGGGCAGTTGGCATCCAGGAAAGACTGGAGGGCGGTCAGGGAAGACTGACTGACGGCAGGAAAGACTGCACCAGGCGTGGAAGGGCTAGTTACCCACTCCACATGTCCTTGTCAAGATGACCTTGGACAGCCTACCCAACTACGAGCACAACAAAAGAAAAACAGCCCGAAGGTCCACCGAGAGGCGGGATGGAAGATGGACCAAACCGGACAGACAACAGGGTACGAACTGGAACGAATATCACTAACGAGCAAAGGACCCTGAGGAAATGTAGCTGCGGGTGGTCTAAGGTGACAACTCATAGGGGCCTGCGTATCCATCAGGGAAGGCAAAGTGTGGCGGAACAAGCCAGATGCAATCTTGCACTGCCCAGCAGATCAGACAAGCCGGAGACAGAGCCTGGTTGAGCACCACAGTGCTGCTGTTTCCAATATTGCAGATGGCCAGAGGGAAGAAGTGTGCCTTTCCCAGCAGCAGGAGCACCAGCAACACCTGGAGCCCACCACCCACAATGAGCACCATGAGGACATCCGTAGCAACGAACCCCCGACAAGAGCAAGGAGGGAGAAGCCTATGCGACAACCCAAAGTGAAGTGGCCAAAAGCCAGTGAAAAGGAGGCATGGAGAAGTCTCGACCATGATCTTCATGTCATCCTGAAGTCACTGCAAGGCACCGTAACCACCAAGCTGAACCTCTTCGGCAACATCGTATACGAAGAGGGCAAGGAGAGGTTTGGGGAAATGGTACGGAGGAAGAACGTGGCCAGGGAGCCAGGGAGACGGGAGAAGGAGATACAGAATCTCGTGAAGGAGAGGAGGTCCCTCAGGAAGGCTTGGAGGAAAGCTGAAGAACACGAGAAGGCAGGACTGAAAGCGCTCTGGGCCAAATCAAAGGGAGGCTTGCGACCTTGCGGAGGCGGAGAGAATTAGGAGACGGAGAAGCAAGAAGGAGAAAGAGAGGGCAAGGTTCTTCAAGGACCCCTTCAAGTTTGCCAGGAGCCTTCTTGAAGAAAAAAAGAATGGGAGGCTGGAAGCCACAGCGCAGGAGCTGGAAGAACACCTGAATATCCAGTTAAGTGATCCTGAGAGAAGCACTCCTCTTGGTTCACCAGGATACGTGCCCCGCCCTGCTGAGCCTGCTGTTAAGTTCGACACCACACCACCAAGGTGGACGGAGATCAAGCAGGTGGTGGACAAAGCAAGATCTGCCTCATCTCCAGGCCTGAATGGCGTGCCCTACAGGGTGTACAAGAGCTGCCCGATGGTTCTGAAGCTCCTGTGGAGGCTGATGAGGGTTGCCTGGAAGACTCAAGCAATCCCCTCTGAGTGGACCAAGGCAATAACCACCTTCATTCCAAAAGAACTGGATTCCCATAACATCAACCAGTTCAGAGGAATAGCCCTTTTGAACGTGGAAGGGAAGATTTTCTTCTCAGTCGTGGCGAAGAGGTTGACCAGCTACCTCCTAGAGAACAACTATATTGACACCAGCTGTCAAAAGGCCGGCATCCCAGGATTCCCAGGCTGTGTGGAACACTCCACCATGATTTGGAACCAGATTCAGACAGCCAAGCGTGACAAGTCAGACCTGCACGTTGTCTGGCTGGATCTGGAAAATGCCTATGGTTCTGTCCCCCATCAGCTCATCAACTTTGCCTTGGAGTTCTTCTACATCCCAACCTGCATCCAGAAGCTGGTATCCAACTACTTCAGCAGTTTGCAAGTTTGCTACGCCACGCAGGACGCTACAACCAACTGGCAACAACTCGAGAAAGGCATCGCGATGGGCTGCTCCATCTCTCCCATTATCTTCACGACAGCCTTCGAGGTGATCCTGATTGGCAGCAGGCAGATGGGGCGAGGACTGAAAACGCAGTCAGGCCAGAGACTACCAGCCCTGCGGAGTTACATGGACGACGTAACAAGCCTACTGCAAACAGCGCCATGTACTGCCAGACTTCTAAGGAGGTTTGAAGAACTCCTCAGATGGGCAAGGATGAGGATAAAGCCATCAAAGTCCCGCAGTCTGTCGATCCGGAAGGGAGCCAGGAATGACCTCATCTCCTTCACAGTGGATGGAGGGAAGATTCCATTATTGGCTGAACAGCCCCGTCCCGAAGTCTGGGAAGGCTGTACACAGCGGAGCTGTCCGACACCCACATGCCCGCCACCATCATGCAGCAGCTTACGGATGGGCTGGAGAGGATCGACAAGTGTCACCTCCCAGGGAAGCTTAAAGTCTGGTGCTATCAATTCACCCTGTATCAGCGCCTGATGTGGCCCCTGAAGCTGTGTGAGATTACATCCTCCACAGTAATGAAGATGGATGCGAAAGCCACCAGCTTCATACGCAAGTGGCTTGGACTACCTCGAAGCCTCTCTAATGTTGGCCTGTTTGGGAAAACCACACTGCAGCTGCCACTGAAGTCAATCAACCTAGGCTACAGACAGGAGAAGGCGAGACTTGTCCTAGAGATAAGGGACTCGACTGACCCGTGTGTGAGAAACACCAAAGCACCAGTGCGAACAGGACGCAAGTTGACCAGGCCATCAGCAGGCTCATGCATAATGAAGTGGTGGGCAGGACACAGTCGGGGAGAGCAGGCCTGGGGTGGGGAACACCCCCCAAGTTTTGGTCCAAGGCGTCAAGAAGGGAGAGGAAAGAGCTGGTGATTGACGAGGTGGTCAGGCACGAGGAGGAGCAATATAAGATCAAGGCGCTCAGCCAGCCACAGCAAGGACGATGGACGACGTGGGAAGGAGTGATCAACAGGACCATCAAGTGGACCGACTTGTGGAAGATGCCTCAAGCAAGGCTCAGTTTCCTCATTCGGGCCACTTATGACACCCTCCCCAGTCCAAGCAATCTGAGCCAGTGGTATGGCACAGAGGAAAGCTGCCAGCTCTGCAATGCCCCAAACCCAAACCTACAACATATCCTGTCCAGTTGCAAGACAGCTCTGGCACAGGGTAGGTATAGGTGGCGGCACGACCTGGTTCTGCGGAAGCTGGCAGAAGTCCTTGAAGTGCAGAGGAAGGAAACAGCCAAAGACCCTCCTTCCGAGACCCGGACGTTCATCCGCTTCATTGGACAAGGAGCCAGAGCTCAGACCATCAGCCAGAGAGGGAGATCGCCATTATTAACACCTGGATGCAACTGGGACCTAAGAGTGGATCTTGATCGGCAGCTCAAGTTCCCACCAGAGATTACCACCACCTCTCTGAGGCCAGACATCATCTTGTGGTCGCCCGCTGTCAAGACCGTTATCCTGCCAGAGATAACTGTTCCTTGGGAGGGAGGAATGGAAGCTGCCTTTGAAAGAAAGAGGGACAAATACACTGACCTGGTGGCAGAGTGCAGAGAAGCTGGATGGGCTGCATCTATCTACCCGGTGGAGGTTGGCTGCAGAGGGTTTGTGGGAACATCCATCCAGCGCCTCCTCAGGAAGATCGGAGTGCCTGGAGCGAGGCTAAAGAGGGCATGCAAGGACCTGGCAGAAGAGGCGGAAAGAGCTAGCTTCTGGTTGTGGTTGCGCAGGAAGGACAGGTCGTGGGGGAAAGAGGGGGCCTACGGGTAGCTGCAGTAGGCAGCAGGGAGACGTCCCTGCCGTTGCTCCACCACTGTGAGATGTTCTGGGATTAATAGAGCGAAACATCGATGAAGGGTTGCTCCCGGCTGATGACCCTGCAGTTACCCCGTTGGCACCGTTGGAGCTGTGTCAGGCGGAAACGCCATGCAGGTAGACCTTACCTGTGCTTTCTAACTAGTTTTGCTGGATCACCAGTGACCACTGCGAATAGGGCAGTTGGCATCCAGGGAAAGACTGGAGGGCGGTCAGGGAAGACTGACTGACGGCAGGAAAGACTGCACCAGGCGTGGAAGGGCTAGTTACCCACTCCACATGTCCTTGTCAAGATGACCTTGGACAGCCTACCCAACTACGAGCACAACAAAAGAAAAACAGCCCGAAGGTCCACCGAGAGGCGGGATGGAAGATGGACCAAACCGGACGGACAACATGGTACGAACTGGAACGAATATCACTAACGAGCAAAGGACCCTGAGGAAATGTAGCTGCGGGTGGTCTAAGGTGACAACTCATAGGGGCCTGCGTATCCATCAGGGGAAGGCAAAGTGTGGCGGAACAAGCCAGATGCAATCTTTGCACTGCCCCAGCAGATCAGGACAAGCCGGAGACAGAGCCTGGTTGAGCACCACAGTGCTGCTGTTTCCAATATTGCAGATGGCCAGAGGGAAGAAGTGTGCCTTTCCCAGCAGCAGGAGCACCAACAACACCTGGAGCCCACCACCCACAATGAGCACCATGAGGACATCCGTAGCAACGAACCCCCGACAAGAGCAAGGAGGGAGAAGCCTATGCGACAACCCAAAGTGAAGTGGCCAAAAGCCAGTGAAAAGGAGGCATGGAGAAGTCTCGACCATGATCTTCATGTCATCCTGAAGTCACTGCAAGGCACGGTAACCACCAAGCTGAACCTCTTCGGCAACATCGTATACGAAGAGGGCAAGGAGAGGTTTGGGGAAATGGTACGGAGGAAGAACGTGGCCAGGGAGCCAGGGAGACGGGAGAAGGAGATACAGAATCTCGTGAAGGAGAGGAGGTCCCTCAGGAAGGCTTGGAGGAAAGCTGAAGAACACGAGAAGGCAGGACTGAAAGCGCTCTGGGGCCAAATCAAAGGGAGGCTTGCGACCTTGCGGAGGGCGGAGAGGATTAGGAGACGGAGAAGCAAGAAGGAGAAAGAGAGGGCAAGGTTCTTCAAGGACCCCTTCAAGTTTGCCAGGAGCCTTCTTGAAGAAAAAAAGAATGGGAGGCTGGAAGCCACAGCGCAGGAGCTGGAAGAACACCTGAATATCCAGTTAAGTGATCCTGAGAGAAGCACTCCTCTTGGTTCACCAGGATACGTGCCCCGCCCTGCTGAGCCTGCTGTTAAGTTCGACACCACACCACCAAGGTGGACGGAGATCAAGCAGGTGGTGGACAAAGCAAGATCTGCCTCATCTCCAGGCCTGAATGGCGTGCCCTACAGGGTGTACAAGAGCTGCCCGATGGTTCTGAAGCTCCTGTGGAGGTTGATGAGGGTTGCCTGGAAGACTCAAGCAATCCCCTCTGAGTGGACCAAGGCAATAACCACCTTCATTCCAAAAGAACTGGATTCCCATAACATCAACCAGTTCAGAGGAATAGCCCTTTTGAACGTGGAAGGGAAGATTTTCTTCTCAGTCGTGGCGAAGAGGTTGACCAGCTACCTCCTAGAGAACAACTATATTGACACCAGCTGTCAAAAGGCCGGCATCCCAGGATTCCCAGGCTGTGTGGAACACTCCACCATGATTTGGAACCAGATTCAGAACAGCCCAAGCGTGACAAGTCAGACCTGCACGTTGTCTGGCTGATCTGGAAAATGCCTATGGTTCTGTCCCCCATCAGCTCATCAACTTTGCCTTGGAGTTTCTTCTACATCCCAACCTGCATCCAGAAGCTGGTATCCAACTACTTCAGCAGTTTGCAAGTTTGCTACGCCACGCAGGACGCTACAACCAACTGGCAACAACTCGAGAAAGGCATCGCGATGGGCTGCTCCATCTCTCCCATTATCTTCACGACAGCCTTCGAGGTGATCCTGATTGGCAGCAGGCAGATGGGGCGAGGACTAAAAACGCAGTCAGGCCAGAGACTACCAGCCCTGCGGAGTTACATGGACGACGTAACAAGCCTACTGCAAACAGCGCCATGTACTGCCAGACTTCTAAGGAGGTTTGAAGAACTCCTCAGATGGGCAAGGATGAGGATAAAGCCATCAAAGTCCCGCAGTCTGTCGATCCGGAAGGGAGCCAGGAATGACCTCATCTCCTTCACAGTGGATGGAGGGAAGATTCCATTATTGGCTGAACAGCCCGTCCGAAGTCTGGGAAGGCTGTACACAGCGGAGCTGTCCGACACCCACATGCCCGCCACCATCATGCAGCAGCTTACGGATGGGCTGGAGAGGATCGACAAGTGTCACCTCCCAGGGAAGCTTAAAGTCTGGTGCTATCAATTCACCCTGTATCAGCGCCTGATGTGGCCCCTGAAGCTGTGTGAGATTACATCCTCCACAGTAATGAAGATGGATGCGAAAGCCACCAGCTTCATACGCAAGTGGCTTGGGCTACCTCGAAGCCTCTCCAATGTTGGCCTGTTTGGGAAAACCACACTGCAGCTGCCACTGAAGTCAATCAACCTAGGCTACAGACAGGAGAAGGCGAGACTTGTCCTAGAGATAAGGGACTCGACTGACCCGTGTGTGAGAAACACCAAAGCACCAGTGCGAACAGGACGCAAGTGGAAGGCAGAGGAGGCTGTTGACCAGGCCATCAGCAGGCTCATGCATAATGAAGTGGTGGGCAGGACACAGTCGGGGAGAGCAGGCCTGGGGTGGGGAACACCCCCCAAGTTTTGGTCCAAGGCGTCAAGAAGGGAGAGGAAAGAGCTGGTGATTGACGAGGTGGTCAGGCACGAGGAGGAGCAATATAAGATCAAGGCGCTCAGCCAGCCACAGCAAGGACGATGGACGACGTGGGAAGGAGTGATCAACAGGACCATCAAGTGGACCGACTTGTGGAAGATGCCTCAAGCAAGGCTCAGTTTCCTCATTCGGGCCACTTATGACACCCTCCCCAGTCCAAGCAATCTGAGCCAGTGGTATGGCACAGAGGAAAGCTGCCAGCTCTGCAATGCCCCAAACCCAAACCTACAACATATCCTGTCCAGTTGCAAGACAGCTCTGGCACAGGGTAGGTATAGGTGGCGGCACGACCTGGTTCTGCGGAAGCTGGCAGAAGTCCTTGAAGTGCAGAGGAAGGAAACAGCCAAAGACCCTCCTTCCGAGACCCGGACGTTCATCCGCTTCATTGGACAAGGAGCCAGAGCTCAGACCATCAGCCAGAGAGGGAGATCGCCATTATTAACACCTGGATGCAACTGGGACCTAAGAGTGGATCTTGATCGGCAGCTCAAGTTCCCACCAGAGATTACCACCACCTCTCTGAGGCCAGACATCATCCTGTGGTCGCCCGCTGTCAAGACCGTTATCCTGCCAGAGATAACTGTTCCTTGGGAGGGAGGAATGGAAGCTGCCTTTGAAAGAAAGAGGGACAAATACACTGACCTGGTGGCAGAGTGCAGAGAAGCTGGATGGGCTGCATCTATCTACCCGGTGGAGGTTGGCTGCAGAGGGTTTGTGGGAACATCCATCCAGCGCCTCCTCAGGAAGATCGGAGTGCCTGGAGCGAGGCTAAAGAGGGCATGCAAGGACCTGGCAGAAGAGGCGGAAAGAGCTAGCTTCTGGTTGTGGTTGCGCAGGAAGGACAGGTCGTGGGGGAAAGAGGGGTCCTAGGGGTAGCTGCAGGGGGCGGCAGGGAGACGTCCCTGCCGTTGCTCCACCACCCTGAGATGTTCCGGGATTAATGGAGCGAAACATCAATGATATGGGGTGGCTCCCGGCTGAC
This sequence comes from Engraulis encrasicolus, assembly GCF_034702125.1. Lineage (NCBI taxonomy): Eukaryota > Metazoa > Chordata > Actinopteri > Clupeiformes > Engraulidae > Engraulis > Engraulis encrasicolus. The sequence goes on along the minus strand of NC_085860.1, from coordinate 47,270,541 downwards.
GACCCTGCAGTTACCCCGTCGGCACCGTCGGAGGTGCGTCAGGCGGAAACGCCATGCAGGTAGAACTTACCTGTGCTTCTAACTTAAAGGTACACACTAAATGACTAGACATCATCACATATGCCAGATTACCAGTCCAGCCTTGTGTACTTTGTGTACTTTGTGTACTTTGTGTGTGTGTGTGTGTGCGTGTGTGTGTGTGTGTGTGTGTGTGTGTGTGTGTGTGTGTGTGTGTGCGTGTGTGCGTGCGTGCGCGTGTCCATACAGTACACGCTGTACTAGGACATTAGCTTTGTCTGGACTGTGCAACAGGACACAGGTCAGGACTGTGCCTCTGGATTATTTATTATAATTTTCACTCCTAAAATTACACAGTGCATGAAATATCTTTGCTGAATGTTATGTCATTTTTCTTTGTACTTCTTTTAAAAATATATTTTTAGGCATTTTTTGCCTTTATTTGATAGGACATTAAGAGTTTGACAAGAAGTGAGTGGGGACAGAGAGACGGGGAAGGGTCGGCAAAGGACCCCGGGCAGGAATCAAACCTGGGTCAGCTGTGTGGCAGACGAGTTCCCTAAGAAGGTAGGGCCTTCTTTCTAATATTACACGGCAGATTTATAACATGGCAATACTTGTTGATTCTTGGTCATTGTGATCCTTTTGTCTACCTCACCTCACAGGATATGTTTGCGCAATGTTTCATTCATTTAGTCATTCTGTCAAAATAAGCTGGATGGTTCAGCATAACTACATGGATCCTCATCACTTGCTCATATCACTCCAAAAACAGTTTACCCTTGTGTCAGAACTAAATTCCTTCCACAGAATGACGTTTGAAAAAAAATAGCCAAATAACAGTTAGCTAAATAACAGAGGAAACTGTATTACAGTTTTTCGCAATTGGTTTTGTACATTTCTCGAATCTCTCTCGCAATTTGCAAAACACATTATTCGTTCTCAAAACGGCTTTAACAAATGGCAAAACACTGTGGATGACCTGCAAAACCAAGTCTCTTGCTCAAAATCCTTAGTTTGTCTTTCAAAAGCAAGTTTTTGTGTCAATGAACGCGTCAGTGCCAGCAGAATGGTTAGTCATTGTGTCATAGTGTATGGACAAGCTAGTCAAATCGGTTGTCAACTGACTGCTACACTCTTGAGGATCTTTTCTGAAGCGAAATGTTGTTTAGATTGGATGGGATGTTGTAAATTCAACTTTATATTACATTGATCAGATAAGATTGTACTAGATATGCATTTAGAGTATGACATATTTATTGACAGGTTTTCTCATTGCAAAATACAAAAAATACCCAACTCTGGTTGAGGTATCAAAATGCGCCCTCTACCACCACATTTTTACTTGTCTTGCAGGCCCATGTGAAAAAAATATAGAACTGTAAAGCAAAATAAATTTGAAACAATGCACTGACACTGTATGAAGGACACTTACTGTCTGTGTACTTACTGTGTACTTACTGTCGGAGTCTAGGAATTCACAGTGGCCTTTGCAGCTGGATACCTGACTTCCTCTCAGCACGGAAACAGGTGGTGAGAATGGGCTCCATCACATCATCCTCCTTGACCATCAGCACGGGAGCTCCGCAAGGTTGCGTTCTGAGCCCTCTCCTCTACTCTCTATATACGCATGACTGTGTGGCTATACACAACAACAACACCATCATCAAGTTTGCAGATGATACCACTGTTATCGGTTTAATCACAAACAATGATGAAACAGCCTACAGGAAAGAAATAAACAACCTCATGGAGTGGTGTAGAGGAAACAACTTGTCTCTGAATGTGTCCAAGACAAAAGGATTAGTAGTTGACTTCAGGAGGAAAGAACACCAGTTTGAAATCATTAACATCAACGGTGAGACAGTGGAGAGGGTGAGAGACTTTAAATTCCTTGGCGTTACCATCTCAGAGGACCTCACCTGGGACAGTCACACACAGCGCATTGTTAAAAAAAGCCAGCAACGTCTGTACCACCTCAGACGATTGAGAAAGTTTGGGATGAGACCCAAGATCCTGAGGTCGTTTTACAGAGGCACCATTGAGAGCATTCTGACGGGGACCATTATTGCATGGTATGGGAACTGCTCTCAAGCCAACAGGAGAGCTCTTCAGAGGGTTGTGCGTACAGCTCAGTACATATGCGACTGTGACTTACCCTCCATACTGGAGCTGTTCGAGGGAAGGAGCATCAGGAAGGCAAAAAAATCTTGGCTGATCGTAGTCAGCCCAACCATGTACTGTTTACTATATTAACATCTGGGAAACGGTACAGAAGCCTGAAGTCTCACACTACCAGACTCCAAAGTAGTTTCTTCCACCAAGCAGTTAGATTACTGAATTCATGCTGAAGACAACAAGGCACTTTCTTTGCACTTTTTCCACCCCCCCCCCACCTCTCTTTTTTATTTTTATTTTTTAATCTTTTTGAGGACACAAAAAAAAACACTTCAAACCTATAATAAGACATAATAAACTAATCTTGAATCTTGAATCTTGTGAAATTCTAGGGAAATTTGGTAATTTTGCGAGGAGCGTAATTATAAAGGGCACATGAGGCATAGAGTAATGTAATGCAGTACAGTGCCTATTGTTATATTGCATGCCTGTTTTCACTTGAAATATTATTCCCTTTCATTGCCTTTGATTAGAGAGAGTCAATATTTACATGCAAGCAATTTACCAATTCAGATCATATTTATAGAGAAAAATCCAATGGAAATTATACATTGCTTATCACATTATGACAGCTTGGTAAATCATTTTTCATGGCAAGACTTATGCTATGACCTAGGGCCAAAATGTTTTGCGGGGTGAGATAGTTCATTCAGTGCATTCAGTGACAAAGCTTTTTGAGTGATATGACAAAAGCAATTGATAACGTACGAAAAAATGGAGAATTGTGCACAACCATTGCATGGTGGACAAAAGCATTTGCAATATGCTAAAACAATGAAAAACTGATTTTATCATGTGCACAGGTAACAGCAGGAAGTGACAATTGAAGAAAAACATTTGAGATGTATTATTATGTTGTGAGAAATGTACAAAACCAGTTGAGAAAAACTGTAAACACGGTTGTACAATTATTTTCTACAAACTAGTAAAGTAACAATCTGGCCTGTTGAACACTGTCATGAATTTACTGTTTACAGTAATTCAATTCTTAAAATATTATGTCCTTGACTGTTTTGACAATTGTGTAGACTACTTTGCATATGATGACTTACAGAATGAAATCATGCTGACATGTTTTGGAGAGGGCAACCATAACACTGAGAATTGTCTAATTCGTTTAGATAAGAAAGGTCAATTTATTTGGAAAATGTGCTAAATGTATGCTCAATGTGTCAACTGTAGGGTACTTGTACATAGCCATCTGCAGAGATGTGCTTAACATTTGAGACATGTAAAAAGCATTTGAGATTTGATGAAAGCAATGAGAAATGCCAATCTGTTGTGGGAAATTGCAAGTTGGTTTGGGGATTTGTCCGTGTTGTTTTGAGAATGTCATCTCAGTTTCGAGAAATTAGCTAAACCAATCGAGAAAAACTGTAAAGCAATCGAATATGAGCTATGTTGACTACAACAGCCAAAATGCGTCATTTATAACTCACTGTCTCTGAGAAGCCTCTGTAGTGGCATGAGGACTGATACCATTGATGCGGCGGCCAGGCCAAACATCATAGTCCACCAGGCAAATGCCCTCTATGCCATATGGCCAATCCAGCCATGGATTTTACAGTATTTCTCAATTGGTTTTGTACATTTCTCGAATGTCTCTCGCAATTTGCTTAATATGATATTCATTGTCAAAACAGCTTTAACAAATTGCAAAACAGATGACCTGCAAAACCAAGTCTCTTGCTCAAAACCCAAGTTTTTGTGTCAATGAACGTATCAGTGCCAGCAGAATGGTTAGTCATTGTGTCATAGTGTGGTCCATGTATGGACAAGCTAGTCAAATCGATTTGTCATGTTGTCAATTGAATAGTACACTCTTGAGGATCTTTTCTGAAGCAAAATGTTGTTTAGATTGGATGGGAAATGTTGTAAATTCGACTTTATATTACATTGATCAGATAAGATTGTCCTAGATATACATTTAGACTATGACCTATTTATTGACAGGTTTTCTCATTGCAAAATAGGAAAAATAGCAAACTCTGGTTGAGGTGTCAAAATGCGCCCTCTACCATCCCTTTTTACTTGTCTTGCAAGCCCATGTGAAAAAAAAATCTAGAACTGTAAAGCAAAATAAATTTGAAACAATACACTGATACTGTATAAAGTGCACTTACTGTCTTGTGAAATTCTAGGGAAATATTGTAATTTTGCGTGGAGCGTAATTATAAAGGGCACATGAGGCATAGAGTAATATAATGCAGTACAGTGCCTATTGTTGTATTGCATGCCTGTTTTCTCTATCCCTTCTATTGCCTTTGATTAGAGAGAGTCAATATTTACCTGTGAGCAATTTACCAATTCAGATCACATTTATAGACAAAAATCCAATAGAAATTATGCAGTGCTTAACACATTATGGCAGCTTGGTAAATCATTTTGCATGTCAAGACTTATACTATGACATAGGGCCTAAATGTTTTGGGGTTTGAGATAGTTTTGTGTATTCAGTGACAATGCTTTTTGAGTGATATGACAAAAGCAATTGATAATGTACGAAAAAGCTGAGAATTGTACACAACCATCTGCATGGTGATGAAAGCATTTGCTAAATGCTGAAAACTATGAGAAACGTATTTTACCATGTGCACAGATAACAGCAGGAAGTCACAATTGAACAAGAACTTTTGAGAATGATTATTCTGTTGTGAGAAATGTAAAAAACCAATTGAGAAATACTGTAAGAGTGTACTACTCACTTTTGTGAGGTACATTTTGATGAGAATTAATGACTGTATTTCGAATTATTTGAATGATCAATGAATTGAAGAGGATATGCAGTATATTGTACGTTGTACACTGTCTACTATTAATTGTGTCAATGTGAAATTTCTTTAATGGTGTCCCATAAGAGGCTGTACTTACAAATCTGCAGAAATATGAGGGATGTACTGACTTCTGTGACATACTGTATGTTTGCCTATGATACAGTGCGCATTATGTGTATTTTGTGCAAGCTACTTGATAACCCCCTTGGGATCAATAAAGTAACTCTACTGTGCTCTACATTCGCTACATATTGCACCTCTGCTATTTGAACTCATTAGACATAAAACTGCACTTTGTTTATCTGCATTCATACATGCATGATATAGTCTAATCTTAACCCACTACTACACCATTTAGAGGGCTATAACTCTATACCATGTAATCAATATTTTGATTTAACTCAATGAGACTTAGGAGTGAAGGAAACACTGAAATTATTTGATACAAACATAAACACACAACATTGATTTATTTATGTTTTTATTCATATGACATTGAAACAGTGCTAAAAGCGTACAAAAATAAATAACTAAAGTAAACAATACTAAAAACTCTCAGGGGACATACAGTCATACACTAGTTCAACAGACACAAAACAGTAGCTTTTTTATGATCAAACGCAAAAGACAATGTTTTGTTGAAGCTGCTCAATAGGAAAGTCCAGAGTTAGAAGCGTAAATCACGAGGGAAAGTCCTGACCATGCCAGCAAGTCAGCAACATCTGTATGTAATTTACACAGGCAGAAAACCAGCCGTCACGACATCACGGAGCCATACAACAGCAACCGCATAGAGAAGCCACCATCAGTAAGAATAGGCATTCTTAGAGGCATCGCGACAGTAAAATGACTCTGTTTAGAACTTAACTATGACGAGGCTCTCTTGTAGGGCACATTTACACAGTCATTTAAATAAAATAATAATGATAAAAAATAATAATAAAAGAGACCAAATCTGTGCAAATGTGCTTCTTTGATAATCTCATGTAAATTCAGGAACATTTGTGTTTTATTACAATATATCTGTGGAAAACCAGCCAATGGCCAGACGACTGATTTCAATGTGTTTTGCATTTACTACTACTGAACCTGTGATAGATAACGATGATTGAATTTCAATATGAAGACAGGATGAGATTTCAACATGGAGGCTGGTATGTGTGTACACTGGCAAACTAGATATACTGCATACTGTTGGTGCTGTGCAGAACAGCCTCCACTCCTCTGTAGAAACCGCCACATCACAAATGAAGTGAGCTGGTGATTATGAATGCGAACTGGCACATGATTAGGGCAACAACACTCACTCTAGCATAATCTGACCTGCTCAAAATCGCCTTCTCTTAATACATCACAATTGGATATTCACCTTTTCGGAATACATTACAATCTGATATATCTCTCTCGGCATTACCCCACACTCCAGGGGGCACCTCTGCCCGTTTGCCATTTAAGCCAAAAGCATAATAGAAAATAAATGAACCCTTTTTTTTTCTCGACAGCCAGAGATGCCGCAAGGAAGGGTGGACAGGAGCCCTTTGCCATGGAGTGTGGCATGCCCTCTGCAGAGACACTGTAGACAAGGCAGCAGTGCCAGCCACTGCAGACTAAGAAGATAATGTCCTCTGACAGGAGGACAGGAGGGACAGGAGTTCATGGCTGCTGCTGGTCATGTTAAAATGTCATTTAATGTCTCAGGTCCTGATGCACAGGCGTTCTTTAGGACTGCAGTCTGCTGTTTGGCCGTGCACATGCGTATGGCAGCATGCCTGAATGCATTAAGTCCTCGACCTGTGTCCGACAGAGCTGCCGGGCGGACGGCACACGTGTCCTGTACTTTCCCGTAAGAGTCGATGAGTTGCGCTCGAGTGGAGTTGGGTGGTGTGACGAACACACACCTGTTGCCTCGCTACTGTGTGTCACTGTCACACTCATCAGAACACATCAGTGTCATATCAGTGTCATTGCCAGAAGCTGTGACGTGATTTCCTGGATGCGTGAGTCTTCCTCGCTTTGCGCTATCCATGTCCTGCTGCCAGACTTGAGTTACAGCAGCGCTGAAATAGTACTCAGACATCAACATAGCACAGGCTTGGATGGACATGCTTGTTATGTGGTGGTGAGTGGAGGGGTGTGTGTGTGTGTGTGTATGGGGTGTTGGTATGTGTGTGTGTGTGTAAGCAAGCCACAAGGCCACAGCTGCAGCAGCACATCTGTATGGGCTCCCTTGGTGCCCTGTTGTCATAGTAACAAGGGCAGAGTGCGGGGCAGGTGCGGCGCAGCGCCGGGCCAGATGCGCGCAGGCTATTGGACAGTTTGTGTTTATTTTGGCAGTTCAAGCTCCACGAGAATTCCCACAATGGTCTCTTTCATTCAGTTTCCAGCATTCTCCCTTTCCTTCCCGACATCCCACTCTTCTGCAGACACAAGGAGACGCTAGACGAATAGAAGAACAGCGGGTCAGCCGTCACAGTTGCACAGAACGGGAAGATTTAAACGAAGAGCTGCAGTCTTCGCAGGCAGTACAGCTGCACAGCTGTGAGCTGAGGGGGTTAACGCAACGCTCCTCAGTTCTGTGGAACATCCAGAGCCTTCTTCAGAGCGGCCTTCTTCTCCCCTCGCCAGTGCGATCGCTGGCAGTCTAATGGGAAATCGACAGAGACAGAGTGAGTTACACAACACAATGGGACACACACACACACACACTTACAAACACATTCCACACAGCGTAGTCATAGACACACTCTGTCTCTCTAGAACTTTTTAAGACCGTCACAAGACTTTTACAGAGTATTTAACGTTTGTGAAAGAAGAGAAACCAGCCAACTCTCATTCCCACTCTAAGGCAGGAAGAAACACAGGTTGTGTCTCAGCCAACATAGACACAAACACACACACACACACACACACACACACACACACACACACACACACACACACACACACACACACACACACACACACACACACACACACACACACACACACACAAACACACACACAGACATATGGTAACAGACTTGAGTGTTAACTGTTAGACTGCTGTTGTGATGGTTTCCCAATTCTAAGTGGGCAAAAGTTGAGCAGGCCGGGACAAGCCAAAAGGCTGCTGGGAGATTAGCAGAGTTTAGCAGGCGGAGAGGCCAACGCAGGCCGGGACACGGCCCTCCACTGGCTCCACGCGTCAGCGCTCCCCTAATACTGTATGTATCATATCCTATTGTAGGCACGTTGCCATTCCAGTTAGCACTCAAGTGCATGTTACTGTGTGTCTATGTGTGTGTGTTTGTGTATGTATGTGTGTGAGTGTGTGCATGTCTGTGTGTGTGTGTGTGTGTGTGTGTGTGTGTGTGTGTGTGTGTGTATGTTGGCTGAGATCCAATCTACGTTTCTAAGTGCCTTAGTCGTGGGGGTGAAAGTGTGCTGGGGGTCGTGGTGTGACTGTAATAGTACGGTATGTGTGTGTGTGTGTGTGTGTGTGTGTGTGGTTCTGCCTCAACTGAGATCCTCCGTTGGCTCACGGAGATGTACTTCATACCCTAATCCGCCTCCTACTGCTTTTCAGGGACGATGGCGAGAATGCTAACACGCCTGAAAAACCAGTTTTCTGTTTTTGCCTCTAAAAGCGGCAGATCCAGCGAGTTGGCACCCCCTAAGAGAGCACTCGACACACTGAGTCACGGTGTTAATTAAAGACAGAGCCTGGCGGAGCGCTTAAACAGGCTAACTACAATAGTGATCCCCCATCATCTTCAGTCGACACTCACCAAAGTGGCATGTTACGATGACGGGTTGGCCTCCATAAATCAGGAGCTGTAAACCCCACTGCATTGTTTCCAGTGTCGTAGTGTTGACAAGACTACACCGTTTTAAGTGGAGTAGTGTTGGTTTATATGACTGTTGTCTGATTTGGGATGCATTTGAAGTGCATTGTGAGAGAGTCGGGTTGCAATTACGCACACATACAGTCAGCCTGCCAGGGGAAACAGCTAGTGAAAATGCAGTGTGGTAGCACATACAGCTGCATGTCTCATATGAAATGTGCCATTATTATTACTATTATTATTATTATTATTACTATTATTATTATTATTACCATTAGTAGTAATAGTATTATTATTACGTACAGTCTGCGTGTGAGGGGAAGCAGGAGGTGAAGATGCAGTGCATGGTGTGGTAGCAGTTGTCCAGGAGGGATTTGGGCGTGGCGGTGGTGGTGGCCCGCCCCGCCAACTTCGTGCCCAGGACATCCCAGATACGCTCGATACGCTCCGGCGGCTCCCTCTGAGGACAACACAGAACAAACAGAAGATTTCAGATATAATCACGAAACTTTATAATAATAACATTCCATATAACTACATAACATATAACTCCTGGGTTCATTACAGATATACAGATATACAAGATGCCTGAAGAAGATCTATGATCGAAACGTTGCTCCAAATAAATTAAGTCTTTTGCAAGCAGTGTGCAGATCCTTTCCCGCTCCTACATATGACAGTTTTTTGATTTGGCACCTGCCGATGCTTTTCTGCTGGATGTGCGAGCTTTCCACTACACTTCATTACAGATATAAACAGAAAATTCTCATACATATACTATTATTAGGTAATATTACATTTGTCTTCATTACAGACATAACTGCAGAGCTTTATGAATAAATATACCATAACTATGTAACATTACAACCCCAGGTTTATTAACATCAGAGGAGAGCTGATGAAGCCATTGGGAGGAAGATGGATGTCTCCAAGCTCGAAAACAAGGTCTGATGGGCAAGTAGAACGAATGTTGAAATCCGTAAGATTGAGTATAGCTGGTACGAAATGAGGTATGATACAGCTGTGTCGTGTGTTCTGTGTTTATTAAAACTGTTGCCATAGTGACATTCTCCCTGCATTTTAAAGCATTCAAAGTGAACAATTAGGCCTAAGTGAAAAGGAAAGCAAGAAAAGTGCCAAAGTTTCATTATAACGGTTGAGAAAAAAAATATTTGAGTGCTTTGTTTAGGTCTGTGAAAGCGCCTCATACAGCTGTCTGGCTCTGGGCCAGTTCATTTCAGAATGCTGATCTTTTGAGTCTGGAATACACGCTGGAGGGATATTGGATGAAAGCCATGTCAGTGAGGCCACAATGTAACCTTTTCCAACGTAGCATCCTCTGGATTTCCCAACATTGAGCATTACGATAACCCGCAAAGAGGCATGATACTCTACTCTGCTACAACTAAGACTTACAGTAATACACGCAGAGCAGACTGGACATTCCACTCTCCTCTCAATGATGACTATGACCCTAGTGGGAGACAAGTCAGCAGAGAAGACAAGGGGCCGGATGTGGAGATGTGTGTGTGTGTGAGAGAGAGAGAGAGAGAGAGAGAGAGAGAGAGAGAGAGAGAGAGAGAGAGAGAGAGAGAGAGAGAGAGAGAGAGAGTGAACAACAGCTGAGTCATGCCACAGTCTGAGAAGCACGCGGGGTGATGATGAGGATCCGTCCTCTCCACCCCGCAATCACTCAGGGATCATCTCCACCCCACTTAACCCCTCAACTATCTTCCGCTCCCTCACAGTAAACTTAACAGCTTCAGATTGAACACTTTGAGAGTAGGAAAAACACTACAAAACACTATCACTGTGACGCATCACTCATTGCTCAAATTATACTCTAACCCCCCGCACCCTGGCTTACCCCCTCGGGGAAGATCTGTCCCAGGTTCCTGAAGAGCGTGTCCAGGTTCTCTGTGTAGTTGCGTGAGGGGTGGCGTGGCGGCAGCACGTCCTTGATCCTACCCAGAATGCCCTGGTTCACACGCAGCCATGTCTCCTGAAGATCCACGTCCTCCAGACCCTCCACGTTCCTCCTCTGGAACAACAGCAGACATGAGGCAGGAGGTTAGGGCAACACCACCAGACAGCAAGCAGGAACAAGCAGGAGGTTAGGCATCATTGGCCAAGCAGACAGGAGAGAGGACAAGTCATCAGGGTGGTTAGGGCAACAGTTCACCAGACAGTTACAGGGCATGAGCAGTAGGGCTGGGCGATATGGGAAAAAAACTATATCACGATATGGATTACTTTATATCACGATAACGATATATATCACGATATAACACAATTACATACGTTTTCAGTTATTCTCTTCATTTCCTCTTTATTTTTTCTTTAAAATGGATCTTTTTATTGTTATTTTTACAGTTACATGAACTTATAGTGTGTATTGTGACAACATGAAATGTAATGAAATGATATTCAATTGTATAAAATTGATAAAATTACTATCACGATATAAACGATATAGGAGAAAGGTCACGATATACACTTTTATATCACGATAACGATATATATCGTCATATTGCCCAACCCTAATGAGCAGTAGACCAGAAGCATGAGGTTATGATGATAGAGTTCAGCGCAGATGAGGCGGGGCGGTTTGGCAACAGCCAGTCGGACACGAGACTCAGGAGGGACCGTACAGTCATACGGTAGAAGGGCTATCAAGAGGAAGAAGGAGTAACAAATAGAAAGAAGAAGAGTGAAAGAAAGAGAGAGTGAGGTGAGATGTGATGGTGGAGGCAGAGAGTTAGACTTAGACTTAGACTTATGTTTATTGATCCCACAAGGGGAAACTTAGGGTAACGGCTGCCACCATGTGCGGTGCCCCAAAAACAAAGGGAGGGAGAGAGAGTGAGAAAGAGAAAGAAAGAGTGAGAGAAATGAACCGAAGTATGGTAAAGTGAGAGAGAGAAGAGAGGGAAGAAAGACAGAAAGGAAACAGAGAAAGAGAGAGTCAGGGAGCGAGGAGGAAGGAGAGAGTGGCAGGTGGAGTGCTGGAAAGGCATAGCGACGGCTATTAAAGAGAGCGCGTGAGTCAGTGAAATATGTGGGTCAGTTAAAACAGACAGAGCAACAAACAGGGAAAACCCACCAGCCTGCTGACGTTCTTCAGCTTAAAGATCTCCTCGTAGTGCACTGGTATTGTGTAGTTTATGGGCATGTTGTGCTTCTGAAAGACAGACGGCATGCAGCACGTGAGTAAGCTAGTCCACTTATACTGTAGCTTCTGGTTTTCGTACACGTACATACATATTTACAAGTTACAACTGCAAAACAATCCTCACTTGACCCTACATAACAACCAGAAATACTGTGTGGTCCTCATGTCCAATATAGAAACATGCTACACTGTGTGGTCCTCATCACCAACATAACAACCTGCTATACTCTGGTCCTCTCTCTCTCTTTCTTTTCATCTCATATCATCTCATCTCATCTCATCTCATCTCTTCTCTTCAGCTCCTCTGACATGTTTGAGCTGGTGTGTGAATGTATGTCACTGTGTATCTGAAAGTAATTTGAGTCAACTGTATAGTTCCTTTGCTATATAAATACACATCATATTGTGGTGTACTGTATGTCCCATACATGTTACTTTCTATAGAGATCTTATGAAGATCTGTCAATTCTTAATCTCTTCTGTTCACGGCAATGCCTCCACAGTAAGTGCTATACTGTGTGCAACAGGTGAAACATACAGTAACAAGTTGGCTGTAACACTGTAATACAGTGGCTACCTCTGCTACGGCCTGTGGGTAACACCTCAGTCCTCAGGCATGTAGGGGCGCTCATATGAAACATACACTGCCTGGCCAAAAAAATGGTTGCCACCCAAAAAAAGCTTCACATACTTTTATATGCTGCTGGAATACACTTTTGCTGTGACATTGTTTCAATAAATGTCAGCACAGTCACAAGATTTTTTTTCCATTCAGTTTTGCTTTCATTTTCAACAAGATCTTGCATTGATGATGGCTGACCACTATGCAAAGCCTTCTCCAGCACAGGCCAAGGATTTTCAATAGGGATAAGGTTGCCCATGCTCCCTGAAACATACTTTCAAAATTTGAGCTCAACGAATCCTTACACTAAAATCTAGGAATACGTGTCATTAGCAAAGAAAAGAATCACGATTCAGTTAATCATCTGACCTCATTTTTTGAGCACGGACTATTGCTGAACCTAGAGCTGACAATGATTTCACCCTTCTCGAACAGACTAACATATTTTCCACAACCACAGGATGTCTTTTGATGTGGTTGTTAAAGAAATGAGAAGCGACTCATTGCAGCAGGCTGGATCAAGGAGCATGAGACATCATTTTCACTCATGGATTGGCCATCACAAAGACCATAACTCCATTGAGAATCATTGGAATGTGCTAGGGCAGAGATGTCAAACTCAGGCCCTGGGGCCAAATTTGGCCCGCGGAGTCATTTTATTTGGCCCGCGAGATCATTTCAAATGTGTATTACAGTTGGCCCCCACTACACATTAATGTATTTTAATATGACTTGAACATGACATTTTGGGCGTCACATGCTCATACAAATGCATCAGTGATGTCTACCACTCATTTATAACAGACTGTGCAGGCACATTTGAACTACAATATCTGCTGGGATTGAGTGTTTATTTGAGTATTGTAAGCATGTGCGCGGATGCACAATTTCAGTACTTTTTGAATATTGAGTTCGGCCCGCGACTTCGGCCCAGATTTAGATTTTGGCCCACTGTAAATTTGAGTTTGACACCCCTGTGCTAGGGAATATCTTGCACAGCCTTCAGACTCCACCATCATCAATACAAAATGAATGAATTGAAAAATTAATACAACAACACTGAATGGGAATAAATCTTGTGGCATAGCAGACACTTACTGAAACAATGCCACACCAAATATATGCCATAACTAATCCTTAAGACGTTTCAACAACATATTAGAGTGTGTGGCCTTTTTTGTTGTTGACTTGGTTGGTTTAGTCTAAATGAATGGAAGTAAAGACCGTTTATTGGCTCACCATGTAGTGCACTCGTTCCCTGAGTGCTAGACTGCTGTTGACCACCGCCAGGGCTCTGCAGAGAGGATCAGAGCCAGGCGGCTGCTGACTCATGCCTGGGTGGATCACCACTAGACCTGTGGAGACACCAGGCACAGTCATTATAGTTCATATAATATGATGAATTAATATACGACTTAATCCTAATTCATAACATAATATACTAATCATACGTGCCAGTGATTCATATAAATATCATGACTAGCCCTACACAGATCACACATCACAATTGTGTCAGTCAATAACAATAGTACTTATACATGAATAAAGATCCGCAATAGACCTTCAGAGACACTTGACACCAGTCATGTCAGTCAGTTGACAGTCATTTCAATTATTGAAAGAAGTAGACCTTAACTCACCAGACATCCCAGTCATTATAGTTAATATCAATAGTCATCATACGAACATGCCAATGACTCATGTAAATATGAGAACTATATCTGCAGAGGCACGGAAGGATACAATCATTTCAGTTCAGTCTTGCTAATCAATAATAGTCACTATGCATTGCTAACACTTAAACTAAATGTGCTACAACACTGCTAGCGGGGACCCACTTTTGGACTAAGCAATTAGTTGTCAATTAATATTTCCCATTAAGCTTATTGTGTGTGTGTGTGTGTGCGTGTGCGTGCGTGTGTTTGTGTGTGTGTGTGTGTGTGTGTGTGCGTCTGCGTGTGCGTGTGTTTGTGTGCGCGTGCATGCGCAACAAAGCACAATATTCATTACAGTTGACAATGCTTCATTTAAATGCTATCACAGATACATTTAGGACACTTTTCAAAAGTTGCCAATAGCATCCCCTCCATGGTAAATCAATACACTGACAACAACTTGGCTGTGGGTAAAACATTTGTGCTGCAAGAGCCAAGTTTGAGAATGCCACCCAGTGTGTTTGTCCTTCAGTGCAGATGTGTGATTTCCCAAAATACGGCACCAAATGTTGCTGATATTCCGACACGGCATGTAAATGTTTACAGGTGTCTGTGTTTGCCTGCAGCTGAGATTACATTGCAGACTGACACAAATGGTATTGGCAGCAGTAAGAGTTATAAAGAGGCTCAATTGGAACCACAACCCAAAAAAAAGACTGAATGTCTGTAGTGCCAAACAGGTATGGAACGTTTATGTGGCTGTGTGTGTGCGTGCGTGTGTGTGTGTGCGTGTGAGTGCGCACGTGTGAGTGTGTGTGTTTGTGTGTGTGTGCGCACGTGTGTGTGTGTGTGTGTGTGTGTGTGTGTGTGTGTGTGTGTGTGTGTGTGTGTGTGTGTGTGTGTTTGCGTGCGTGTGCGTAGCCAATAATGTCACAACATGCTCATGTTGGCCTTCCATCTTTACACACTGGCCATTCCTGAAGTGACCACAGGGAGAGAATGGGGCAGAAATAAGTAGAGAATAAACACCCACTGACCAATACGGCCACAGACATAAATACTCTGAATAAACACCTACTGACCTCCACAGCCACAAAGCAATAACCCCTTTAACAGTCACACACACACACACACACACACACACACACACACACACACACACACACACACACACACACACACACACCTCATGGATCCCACGTGCAGTGTTATAAAGAGACAGGCTTTGCATTGTGTGGTCACCATCAGTTGTGTGTGTGTGTATGTGTGTGTGTGTGTGTGTGTGTGTGTGTGTGTGTGTGTGTGTGTGTGTGTATGTGTGTGTGCGTGATGGTGTGATCATCAAAATCAGTCCAAAATGGGCGTCTTTAGGCGGAGAGTACCCATGTTCCCTAGGTCCTATGGTCCCTTAGTTCTATGTTCATTGGTTGACAATTCCCATAGTTTGAAAGTGTCACATTATACAAACCCCAACTCCGATGAAGTTGGGACGTTTGGTAAACAGTGAATAAAATCAAAATGCTATCATTTTCAAAACATTCAATCTATTCATTAGATGGAGAATAGTGAAAAGACAACCTATTAAGTGTTAAAACCGAGAAAAAATATTGTTTTGGGGGACATATGTACTCATTTCTAATTTGATAAATCCAACACGTCTCAAAAGAGTTGGGACGGGGACAATAAATGGCAGCAAATGTCGAGGAAGACTAAAAACAAAACAAAAGACAACACTTAACAGTTAAATACATTAACCGATGAGATGATTTTATATAAAAAAAACAGTGTTAATTCCTATCTTGGACATGATTTCACCAGCTTAAATGGTGGGTGTATTCCTTGTCATGTTTTGCAATGTTTTCCTTTCTGTAGTGCTTACAGTGTGACAGGTCTTGACCAAAAACCCACCATTTTATCACCTGCTGGTCCTTATGATGGAGCCAAACTGTTAAAACATAGTAGAGAATGCAATTTGACCTTACTATGTGGCAGTAATCGAAGATCTCCCTTCAAAATATAATGAATGAGTGGCTTTTCATGCTGTTTAAAACCCATTTATACCATTTAGCACTGTATTTAACTCTACAGATGAGTGAGAACATCTTAACCAATGCACTACTGCATCCGCATGCCATCATGGAGGCTGACTTTTGAAGCTAGCACTAACACAAGTTGGATGGTCCATTTTCACTGTAGCACAGGATGTGCAATGCTCTATTATTGTCAAAAAGAATGGACTTCTACAACTTATGCTGACTTCTGTAAGCAAAGGACAGTTTCCCATGTCTTCTGGGTCTATTTCAAGTGAGCTCAGGTGCTTAGGAGAATGTTAAACCCCTGTATCATTTTCATGCATTAAGCATTCTTAATATGGTCAATTTTCAATAGCTCTAGCACTCCAGGAATTAGAGTGAGACTACAGCCAATATATATTTCATGATGTCATGAACCTATACAATGATTTTATTAACAAAAATATGTCTTATATACACTCAATCGTGGTAAATCAAAGGGAGTTCAAAAATGTATGTAATAACTATGGTAATTATTCCCTTTGCATCTTTAATTCTGAGTGACTCAGCCTCTCTGTGATGATCTTATACCTGGACACCTGTATTGTCCGTCAGTACAATTCATTTTGAAATGTTCTTCTTTGTTGTTTTATCTTATTTGGATGTTTACTAAATTTCACTGATCCCCGTCCCAACTCTTTTGAGACGTGTTGGATTTATCAAATTAGAAATGAGTATATATGTCCCCCAAAACAATATTTTTTCTCGGTTTTAACACTTAATATGTTGTCTTTTCACTATTCTCCATCTAATGAATAGATTGAATGTTTTGAAAATGATAGCATTTTGGTAATTTTTTTTAGGTAATTTCTATGTCAGCGCCAAAGAACGCTTTTTGCTGTACCTGAATGCTAGACCAAAAGCCATTCCCTACCCTAACCTGATTTCCAAAAAACTCACTGGAGAACATAGGACCTGGGTAACTCATCACCCAGAGAGCATAGGACCTGGGTAACTCATCACCCAGAGAACATAGGACCTGGGTAACTCATCACCCAGAGAACATAGGACCTGGGTAACTCATCACCCAGAGAACATAGGACCTGGGTAACTCATCACCCAGAGAACATAGGACCTGGGCAACTCATCACCCAGAGAACATAGGACTAGGGAACGTAGCGACTGGAGAAGATAGAAGCGGGAACTCGGCACCCGGGTCAGGGAACATCGGCCATCCACCTCTGACTTGCCACATGTCTATTCAACTCTGAACCACAACAATTCAGCATCGCAGCAGTGGTCAAGACTATTTTCATCTGATTTGTCCGCTCCCTTCTCTCCTCTCCCTTCTCCTCTTCTCTCTTCTCTCACTCCCACTCTCCTCTTCCTTTCTCTCCTCTTTCGTTCCCCCCTCCTCTAAGATAAATATAGACATAGATACACACAGAAGCTGATGAGACAGAGAAAAAGAAAGAGAGAGGATTTGAAAGGGAGAGAAAAGAAGAGAGAAGGGAGAGAGAGAGAGAGAGAGAGAGAGAGAGAGAGAGAGAGAGAGAGAGAGCGACAGAGAGAGAGAGGACAGAAGAATGGAGAGGAGAGTTAGCAGTTAGCAGTCACTTTGCCCAAAGCTGGTCTGTGGTTGGCTGCTCTGCCCCAAGCTGGCCAGTGGTTGGCTGCGGCGGTCAAGAGGGGGTGGAACAGAATGACAAGTCAGCCAAGTGGCCGGACGCCGCCAGCCTTACTTCGCCCAGCGAGACACACACACACACACACGCACACACACATTCCCATAGACTCACACAACACTCAGCAAGACACTCATGCCACAACAGCCTTGCGAAACGCCCCCCCCCCCCCCCCCACACACACACCACCTAACCCCCCCCACACACCACCTCAACCCCCCCCCCCACACACACACACACACAAACCACCTCAACATCTCTAGCTCTGTGCTTCCCCCAAACACCACTCCACCATCTCAGTGCATCCCCTGCTTTTCTTCTCATCATCTCCCTCAATCTCTCACCCTCCACCTCTCTCTCTCTCTCCACAACTCTCTCTCTCCTATCTCTGTCTCTCTCCCTCCACCTCTTCCTCTCTGTCACTGTGTTTCCTCCTCCGTTAACGGTTTTGCAGGACGTGGTTTATACCCACAGCAAGGTGTTAACCGCAGTTGACAGACACAACTGATGACATGAGCTCAGCACTTTGGTTCTTTTTTTCCCTCCTGAAATGAAATAAACGAGGAGGTTAAATTATGACTTCCTCTTGTTGGCCTCTGATCCTCTCTCAAAACAAACGGCAGCTTGTCTGTTTGTGTTACGGACTTAGTCACGGCTGCGCTCCGGGGCACGACCAGAAGCCAGCGGACGGAGAGCAGCGGAGTGACATCTTCATGGTGACTGTGCGGTCACAACGTCGTAAGAGTTTGTTATGACATGAGAACAAGACAGGTCTTTGTATATGCAATATCTGAACAAGTAATTAGGGGTGAAAATCACAGCCTCCATGACGATACGATACAGTATCGTTTTTTTGAAGCCGGGATTCGATTATTTTCGATATTTAAAAATTGCCCGCGATACGATATGATTATGCCAATTACTTTTCTACTTATATTATTTTATGGAGTTAGGGCATTGGACAGGGGCCAGCAATTTGATTATCTTCGATACTTAAGGATGCCCCACGGTACGATACCATTCGATTAAATCGTTGGCCGTAGGATCGATTCATCGATGCATTTCGATTATTATTTACACCCCTATAAGTAATAAAGAAGCCTTTCTGCATCATGATGAGAACCATCACCATCAGAGCAGCCAAAAGCAACGCTCCAGCCCTCTATTCTCACACAGCACAGCCGGCCACACTGACACTCTGCAGACTCCAGGACAGATAAAGACAGATAGACAGAGAGGGATACAGAGATCAAAAGAGAGAGAGAGAGAGAGAGAGAGAGAGAGAGAGAGAGAGAGAGAGAGAGAGAGAGAGAGAGAGAGAGAGAGAGAGAGAGAGAGAGAGAGAGAAGGGGTGAGTGAGATATTGAGAGATGAAAATAGAGGAGGACAGAGAGAGATAGAGATGAGAGAGATGAAAAAGAGGGATAGAGAGAAGAGAGAGAGATAGCAAGATGAAACGAGAGGGGGATAAGAAGGGAGATGCTCTAGAATGTTTGAGGTCAATCCGACACTCAATTTACTGCTTCAGTGGCGTTGTCTTCACTCCCCATCACTCTTAATTTAAATCTCTCCTCACACACACATGCGCACGCACGCACAGGCACACACACACACACACTGTACTCTGTGGGTGACAGAGATCTAGGAGAGGGAGGGAGAAAGAGAGAGAGAGAGAGAGAGAGAGAGAGAGAGAGAGAGAGAGGGAGAGGAAGAGAGAGAGATAGAGAAAGAGAGAATTGGAGTGACTCTTACCAAGGAGCCAGCTTGAGATCCATACTCGTAGCCATGCCATGCTTGAAGTGGTTCCAGCCCTATCTCTCCTTTGATGGCTTGTTCCACTCCCTCTGTCCTCTCGCAAGAAGTCCTTTTAGCTTACACTCCTTCTTCACTCTCTCAACAATCCGTTTGGCACTTCACTTTGCCCTCTCCTGGCAACAGGTGGTTGCGGGTGTCAGTCCCCCTTTCCTGTCAGGACGTGGTTCTGGGTTCCAATCCCTCTCAACAGGTGGCTCTGGTTTCCAGTCCCTCTCTTCTCTGGTGGTTTCAGGGTCCAAGTCCCTCTCTCCTCTCTCTGGTCGTCTTTGCGGATGTTTGGGGCCAACTGTCCCCTGTTGATGCAGCAGTCTGTCACACTCTCATCTGGCGGACATTCCGGAGTCCCTGCAGCGTCTGCAAACTGCAGAAGGAGACGAGAGTCAGAGATCAAGTGCAGTCTGAAGGACACAGGACCACATGCGACTGCTGTGGACCGGACCACATTTGGCTGCAACTCTTCTGTCTGACGGAAAGGAAAAGGGCAATGCATGAAGCTTTATCCTCTCCTCTCCCACTCTCTTCCTCTCTCCCACTCGTTTTTCACCCTCTAGTCCCCTCTCTTCCTCTCTCTATTCTCTCACTCCACATGTGTTTAGAGCAGATGCAGCTGGTTGAGAATTGGTCCTCAGTTCTCCACATCTGTACTGTGCTCTCATCCAACATCAGGGCGCCTGTTCGAATTCACATCCCACACCGGGGCATCTGTTGTAATTCACTTCCAACATAAGGTTGCCTGCTCTTACTCATATTTAACATTAGATTGTTCTATTTCATCCCAACTCTAAATATGCAGGTGCTTCATTTTTTTCTTAAACTATCTGTAAAAATGTCTTGTTGCTTCATAATGTTGCTATATATGGTCAACTCAAAACAAACCTGTTGCACACTAAAACAGAGTTTGACTGTGTGTTAAAGTTGTCCACAAGTTCACTAAAAAAAGGGACAACAAGTGATATTTTGTGATACATGCATTTACAATTTAGTGATGTAGTGTATTATCATGTTATTACAAATCAATATGTCTGGATTTGAAAACATAAATACGTCCCCAGAACTGTATGATGATGATCTACAGACCCAGGCAGCTATTGCATGCATACAGCTATTTCAGGCACGTATCCAGAAAGTTTTAAGAGGCGGGGTCCTCAGCAATAGTCGGCAATATACTATTATGCGCCACTTGTTCACTGGTGCCTGATAACTTGGGCACATTGGTACACTTGAGACCATGCCACAGGATCTTCATGCATTACAGGTAAGAAATGTATTATTTAATGCACAATTTATGAATAAAAAACCCTAAAATCACCCCTTCCAAAATTGGTGATGACAGATGCGTCTGCATGAAAGTATCCTCATATGCTGCATCATGGCTGGTGTTCCAAATGCCTTAACATGCAACAAACCCATATGGTTGAGAACAAATACCATCAGTCAATTAGCGAAGAATAAAGTAGTTTTTATTTACAGCTAATCTATGTGTTAATGTTCATGCGTGCCCCCTCCCCCCTGGTTGACCTGATGTCTCCCAGTGGCATCTGACCCACATGAACAGCAGCTAAGTGGTGGCAGATTGCGCAAAAGTCCACGCGTACAACGTGCCCACTAGTCTGAGCATTACAAAGCTTAGGCTAGCTGCATGGTAACACACAAAAAGCACACACATACCTTGTACTGTAATGTCCTGCCTTCACAAATACATCCCCGGGACTTCTGCTTGAACCTGAGAGGTCCGCGCTTTCTGTTGGTTAGGCGACGACGTCTACAAGGGGCATGCTTGAAAGCCACTACATGCTAGCTGCCCTGTCACAGACATAAAACTCACTACCGACTTGGAAATTCCCAACTTCAGTCTCCACCTCTGCAACAAACGTGCGATTCTGAACGCCGGGGCGCTAAAACCACATATCGACAAGATCTATTCTGTCTTGAGCGGCAAGACAGACAGATTGGCCTCGCTACGTCTGTGTGGTTCATACGCAGATGTATAGACGAATTACTTTCACTTTCGGCCTGTTAATTATTTAATACTATCTTCGCAGAGAGCAACTCCCTCACCATCAATATCAAGACAACCTGGCAACCGATTCGGCCATGCATCGCAAGTTCATTTTAAATCCAGCAGCAAGTGATTCATCCAGCAAAGAGAATTCTACATGAGCAACAAGTACGTGCGTAATCACTTGAGTGTGTGGCTACATTTTGTTAGAAGCCGTAGCCGCAGGGTCCCGTGTAGCCTACTCAGGGTACTCTACTCACCCCAATCATTCCCCTCCAAGCGCTCTGTCCCACCGCAACGCCCCAAGTCATCACACACCCCCTGTCCCGTTACCGCGAGCATGACTACTACATGAATAACTCAAAAATGTTTCGAGAGATAATTGATAATTGTTCCGAGGGAAAATCACATAGAATATTGTTTCGAGAGAAAATCGAGCTCTGAAAAGAGAAGTGGGCGATTGCAAAAGGCGCGTTGATGCAAACTGGGATGGCTGAGTCTGCACCCACCACCACCATCTAAATCCCCTTGTTTATTTACTGGGACGCACAGCCATGGCATCCAATCCCAATCCCATGCCCAACTGGAGAGGCCCAGGTTTTAGGTAATCGATTTTGATTTGTTTGTTACTAATTTGGGTAGGCCTGCCATATGACAGCGGCACTCTTCTTCTACTCTTTCCAAATGTTTAACTCTTTAGAGCTGTCAAAACCAATTAGGGAGGAGGAAGGGCATGGGCCCTGTGCGCTTGCACCAGACAGTAGAATCCCCTTCAGAAAGAGCCCCAGGCAGCTGCAGCCCATCCCCCAAAATATGTTTAAAAAACACCATATGCCGAAAACGTCACTGGGGAAAAGCCCAACGGAAGGAACACGCCAGTGATGACCCTGTAAATCAGGCTTATCCATCATCCACTGGCGAACACCACCCGCCCCTCTCAAGTACACCAGATAGTTTACAAATGTACATTTCGGTTGGGTCAATAGTATTTTGCAAAATTCACCTAGATGTATTGGTCATCGAGATGGTGGTTAAACTGTCAGTGTCTGTAGGGGAGCATGTGGTTCCAGACATCCGGATAGTCATGCGCTAACCATGGCATGAAACGGAGCGGAGGCCATAAAAATCCCCGGACATATGCAGAGGAGCACCGTGTGTGTGTGAGAGAGTGAGAGAGAGCCAACACCAAGTGACACTTACCCCGGTATGTCAACAACTGGAACCGCAATAGTCCGCGAAAACAATGTTTGGAGGTTTAGTGGCAACAGTTGTGTGTTAAAACAATTACACTCCACAACTCAGCCAAGCATGGTGTTGGGCTAGAGGAGATTAGGATCATGAAGAATCCATCCGACTAGTGAGACTTATCATTTGTTAGACAATATAGTAAATATAGTAGGTTAGGCACAGTCCCCATCGTATCCTTAGGTTCCGAAGTGGAATGCGCGTCACAGCTCCACGGTCATAACATTCATGTGATATTTCACCCAAGCAGGAAAGCACCAACGTCTTTCCATGTGCCGCGCAAATCCTGGTGTCGTCTCCTTGGACACGGTGATGGACGCATAAGGAGACCTGCAATATAGGCTATATGCCCTGCTCTATTTTCAGTGCACTTTCTATATTCCTTTAAAATAAAAATAAATAAATAAATAAAGACAGTGATTGACAAAGTGGTGTAGTCGACTTTTTTGTGGTGGGTGTACTATATATTTGAGCATTTTTTGAGGTGGCTATGTATTTGTGGTATTCTAAATAGTGGCTCAATCAATTTAATCAATCAATATCAATCAATCAATCAAAGGCCCTGAGGTAAGACATGAGGCACCTAATAGTCTGGACAAGAAGCTGCACCCTGCTTCACACCGGCACGCTATCTGATTCAAAATCTCAATTTTTATTCTGTAGTTTTAAAAGCGCAGCTGCAGTCACTGCCCCAAGCCAGTTGCAGAAGACACACTAATCATTTTACAGCCACTTGGATCATGGCCTGTTTACCGTACATGATCTCAGCAGAGCAGAGCGACTGAGGATAAACACCTCAGCAAACTATGGATGACCTCAACATGAGGTTACTTACTGACTGACAGGGTCAGATTAAGATGGTCTGGGGCCCCTAGGCTACATGTTGCTGTGGGCCCCACCAGAAGGAACATTTTGCGCCAAATTTACATTGTGTCATAATTATGAGCTAGGAATTAAGGATAACATGTCTACCAACTGTAGAGTAGCCTGGCGAACCAGCGCCACCCGCTGGACGGCAAAATGTTTTGTCTACGGGTGGGTCTGGCCTCGCATAATGATTCAATGAAGCCAGAATGCCATGAATCTGGCAAACCAATTACAACGCAAAGATGTGTTTTGAATCAAAGCGGGCAGGGTTTTGAGGGAAGGTTGTTCTCATCAACAATCTTCGGATGTATTATGCACCGAGGCCAGACTAAATTAGACATCCACATTTAGTCTGGTTTATCAGGCTAATTGTGGAGAGGAGTACTAACAAGATTCACAACTGTAGGCCTACTCAACATGGCAAATTAGTTTTTCAATACTGCATTTAGTCACAATGCAATTTTTCACTTTTGGCCAACCAGGGCCCCCCTGGCAAGTGGGGGACCCTAGGCTGCAGTCATATCTAGCCTGTGGTGGGGGGCCCTAGGCTGCAGTCATATCTAGCCTGTGGTGGGGGGCCCTAGGCTGCAGTCATATCTAGCCTGTGGGGGCCCCCTGGCAAGTGCGGGAACCTAGGCTGCAGTCATATCTAGCCTGTGCGTTAATCCGGCCCTGCTTCCTGACCTCAACAGAAGTGCAGCTGAGGCTAAAGATTTGGATGGGAAACTGCAGCCAGGGCTTCACTAGGAATTCGTGTAATGTGTTATTTGTGCACATTAGTCTAAAACACAAACACACACACACCAACCCTGTGCCCTCAGAACACTCTGAAGTCTATTCTATCTGCACTCAGTTAGCAGGCAAGGTGAAGTCTCAGAGGGCCCAACAATGATGAAGAGCACACATCTCCAGAACCAGATAAGAGCTATGGGCAGGGACGGATAATGATTCCGTGGGGCCTTGGGCCAGACAACAAAAAAGGCCCCCCATCCATGGATGTTGCTAGGTTTTTTTTTTTTAATTTTTAATTTTTAATGAGTGTTTTAGAGAGACTAGGTGTTCAGGTTTGGGGGTTTCTCCTTTGAGAAAATGTAACAATGCAGTTATGAAAAGTGTAATTTTAAACACATGATAAGAATGGAAATACAGAGGCCTATGCTTTAGGGCCCCACTGGCTCTTAGGCCCCGGGGTCAGGGCCTGGTAGGCCTGTGCAGTAACCTGTCCTTGGCTCTGAGGGGTAGAGGGCTCATGAGGCTGATATCTGTGAAGACTAGAGGAGTGGTTCTCAAACTTTTTGTGTGAAGTACCACCCGAGAAAATATTGAGGTCTCCGAGTACCACCTTGACAACCAACATTAGAATATCGCAGCAAAGGCCTTCCATATTAACTTTTGCCAGTCAGTACAGGAGAGGTTCATAACGGCATCAAAAGCTACGGTCACATTCAGTTCAAGTTTGTTTTAAAATGTCTTGCTTGCCTTGTACCTATTATTCTGCATTATGTTTTCAGATTCATACAGTTCAATACAGTATTACAAAATGTGAGACCAAACAGACATTTTCGACTGCAACAACTTGATCAGCCTTCAAATCAATGCACAAAAAATGAATTCTTCCAAGTACCACCAGAGATGTCTCAAGTACCACCAGTGGTACGCTTACCACAGTTTGAGCACCACTGGACTAGAGGACTCAGGACTGACGGATGAGAGGAGCAGAGGGCTCTGGAGGCTGCCTGGCTGGGGCCAGAGGGCTCTGGAGGCTGCCTGGCTGGGGCCAGAGGGCTCTGGAGGCTGCCTGGCTGGGGCCAGAGGGCTCTGGAGGCTGCCGGGCTGGGGCCAGAGGGGTCTGGAGGCTGCCGGGCTGGGGCCAGAGGGCTCTGGAGGCTGCCGGGCTGGGGCCAGAGGGCTCTGGAGGCTGCCGGGCTGGGGCCAGAGGGGTCTGGAGGCTGCCTGGCTGGGGCCAGAGGGGTCTGGAGGCTGCCTGGCCGGGGCCAAAGTGGACTGGGTACGTGGGTGGTGTGATAATGCATAGTGTTCAATTTCTCTCTCACTCACTCACACACACACACACACACACACACACACACACACACACACACACACACGCCCACGCCCACGCCCACGCCCACGCAAATGCATACCACCTCACTTTCCAGGAAATAGACAAACACAGATCCACCAACACAAGTTGTACAATACACTGTTAGAAAAAAAAAAGACTTTATTTACAAGATCGCTGCTGGGGGTCTAAGATTGGCTTGGCATAGCGTGGCATGCAGAGAAGAGTCTCTGCTCTGGCCTGGCTCCGCCGCTCACCAACACACAGACACTCAGTCAGCACACCGTGGCCTTTGCCACCGACCACAAACCTCATTACGTACAAAACAAGAAACTATTTCACAAATTTGTCGGTCTTGTATACAGGACAGGATGTCTAGTATTTCAGCCAGTGAACTTTGTTTTTTTTTCTTCGTTGCCAGTACCCAAAAGGAATGAGCAAACGTAAAATACATATTAACTTACTTTTTTCTCTCTCGGTGATCTCAATCACTAGTTATGTCCTGTCTGTGAAGATTCACTACTTTTGAAGAAGATAAAACTCACCTGCACTGTCTGTCTGTTCCACATTTCATCACACATACATATAAAAAACAAAAACGAAACCATTGTCCATAAAAGTTCCACGATCCAGAGATGTGTTTGCATGTGTGTGTGTTTGCGCATGTGTGTTTGAGGTGTATGCCTGTGTGTGTCCGTGTCCTTGTGTGTGTGTCCGTGTCCTTGTCCGTGTGTGTCCGTGTCCTTGTGTGTGTGTCCGTGTCCTTGTCCGTGTGTGTCCGTGTGTGTGTGTATGTGGCGTGTGTGTGTGCTTCCATGCGTGTTAAAAGGCGTATCGTGTGCGGATGTCCTCTAGCTTCTTGGAGACCTCTGGCGGCGTGCGGTCCAGCTCCTCAGCTACGCTCTTCTGCTTGTGGGGGTCCATAGAGTTGAACTGCTCACACAGGTCCCCATCAATCACATTCTGCACACAAGAAAACACACACACACGTGAATACACATACACACCAAAGCCGACACACACAAGAAAACACACACACGTGAATACACATACACACACCAGAGCCGACACACAAGAAAACACACACATAAGTAGACAAATACATCCGAAGGGTCACACACACATACACCTTCACGTTCCAGGAAATAAAAAAACAAAGACAGGTGTGACATGCCTGACACACACTGAGAGCAAAGGTTCGCTGCTCACTATCATTTGGCTATAAACAGATTTTCTATCCTGCAAAAAAAAAAAGAAAAGAAAGAAAAAGAAAAGAGCGGTCTGTTTAAGAGGAGTCTCTTTTACTGCTCAGTAAACACTGATGGGAAATGGTGCAATGATGGAAATTCATGCAACTTTATGTAACACACACTTTTAAGTTTATGTACTGCAGCTCTGTGCCCAGTGTGCCCACACAACTTTTTGCAACTTTATGCAAATACACAGGTTAAATACACACACACACAGTCATTGGATCATAGTTGTGATTAGGGCTGGGTATCACAGCCATGTTCCTGTATCGATTCGATTTCGATTCTTAGGGCTTTGAATTGATTAATCACGATTCAATTCGATTCGATTCGATTCATTCCGAATCGATTCAATCCGTTCCCTTCTTGGTGCAAGGATTTCCCCCAAAAGATGCTGTTGCCTATTTTTATATAAAAACGTCAAAGGGCTGTGGCTTGTCAGTGTTAACAGATTGCTAATTTGTAATAAGTAGGCCAAGGCCTAATTGAGTAATACCTACTGGGTATTTTCTATAGACGTAAATTAAACAAAAAGAACAAAAAGAAAAAGAACAAAAAAAAATCGATTTTGTGCCCTGTGAATCGATTATGTGAATTTTAAATGATATTGATCGATTATCGATTAAATCGATTATTTTACCCAGCCCTAGTTGTGATATTCTCGATGCGCTGAGATGTTACTGAGATAGTGAGAGGTGCAGGGCGCACCTGGTGCTGCTGCTGCTGGTGCAGCTGGATCTCAGACTATTCTGTTGCAGGAAGTGAAGTAAAGCTACAGTACACTGCTGCACTTCACTGGTGTAACTAGCGGCCTGTTTAGATCACCATTTTATTGACCTTTTTTGACTCTGAGGAAGGCGCAGGTGCGCCGAAACGTCAGTCATTTTGTGCACCAAAATAATAAAGAAAACTCTAAAAAAGTTGCTGAGTGCTCCAGTCATCCCTGGGTCTAGTCACTGTGAAGTAGCCCAGCTTCTCTTCATTTTATTGACCTGTTTGGGCCTGTCGTTCAAATGTAGACAGTGCATGTCTAGCAGGCTGTACGTGTAAAACACATTTCCTGAGCAGAAGCCTAGTGTGCCGCTTATGCACTGTCGGTCAGACGCTCTCTCACTCACACACACACAGAGCACATGTTTAGCATGCTGTGTGTGCAGACTCGTGCACATAGTCTTCTATACTTAGACCTGTAGTGTCTGATTAGTTTACCCTCCCTGAGGGGCTACAGGGGTGCACAGCCGGGGGTGAGATGTCTGTGTGTGTGTGTGTGTACCTTGAAGAGGAAGTAGTATGATGGGAAGATGAGGTGTGCGTTCGTGAGAGAGTGAGTGCCTTACTTTGATGGGGAAGTAGTATGACCAGAAGCTGAGGTGGTGGGTGTGTGTGTGTGTATGTCTGCATGTGTGGGCGTCTCACCTTGACAGGGAAGTAGTATGATCGGAAGCTGAGGTGGTGTGTGTGTGTGTGTGTGTGTGTGTGTGTGCGTGCGTGCGTGCGTGCGTGCGTGGGTATGTCTGCATGTGCGGGCATCTCACCTTGACAGGGAAGTAGTATGACCAGAAGCTGAGGTGGTGGGTGTGTGTGTGTGTATGTCTGCATGTGTGGGCGTCTCACCTTGACAGGGAAGTAGTATGATCGGAAGCTGAGGTGGTCTCGTCCACAGAGAGGAGGGAACTCGGAGCGCATGTGCATCTCCAGATGTTGGAAGAAGTCATGATCCTGCAGGACAAATGCACACACACACACACACAATTATGATATGGCTCAACCCAACATGCACACACACTATGATGGCATGCCTCAACTCTATCCAACCCAATCCACCGACACAGCAAGCCTCAACTCAACTCAACTCAACTCAACTCAACTCAACTCAACTCAACTCACCACACACACACACACACACACACACACACACACACACACACACACACACACACACACACACACACACACACACACACACACACACACACACACACACACACACACACACACACACACACACACACACACACACACACACACACACACACACAGTGGTGCAAAGTTCATTACATTTGACATTTTGTTTTTTGTTGTGTTTGAGGCATCAAGACACTTTGGTCCTATATACTACTAGTAACGACAGCATGCATTAGCACACACTGCAAAACTCTGCAAAACCTGTTGCATTAACCCCTTGTTGGCTGCTTTGATCTTGAGGTCAGCAGGTTCTTCCAGGTAACAGGCAGAAAATAAATGAACTACAGTAATGAGACTTGTTCCAACAGTAAGCGCTTCGGTACAACTGCTGCAGGAACCAGAGACGGCACCGTTCTGGCCCGGCAACAGCACCATTCTGGGGCCAGGTAGGTGCGGCTGGCCCGTAACCCATAGATGCTTCAAAGCTTTGGAACCAGCTTCCAGATGACGTAAAAAAATGCACCCACTATTGATAGCTTTAAATCTAGACTCAAGACAAAGCTGTTCTCAGATGCTTTCCCCTAGCTTAAGTTACATATCATTCTTATTTTTTTATTATTATTATTTTTATTTTTATGTTTATTATTATTTTTTTTTTTTAGTATTATTTCTACCTTGTGTTTTATCTTAATGTTTTAAATGATTTTTGACTAATTTATTTCCTTCTATCTTCCCTGTTTCCTTTCATTTACATTTGTTAACTTTGTGAAGCACATCGAGTTGCATCTGTGTATGAAATGCGCTATATAAATAAACTTGCCTTGCGTATACGCAACATTACCCTGGCTGCCTGGAGCTGCATGAACGCAGCATTTACCCTCATGAGATTGAGTTTTCTTTTTTTTTTTAAATTAAAAATGTGGGTATGTTAGAGCTGTACGAACACATTCTAATGCAATAAAAGGGTCTTAGCTGCTTTTAAATGCAACTTATTTCACATTTTTATGTGCTTCGGAGCCCGAGATATTTAGGTTTTAACCTCTTAAGCTTCGGGGCTATTTTTGAGTGTTTTTAAAGTTTTGCACAACGTCTACTTAGATGCTTCCTGTGTCTGCATACTTTGACCCATCATGAAGTGGCTGGTACCATTTGAAAGTAGAGACTCTGTAGAATCTTCAGGAAGTGACAGGAAGATTTTGTGATGTACTGCCAAGGACTTACAGGGGTTAGAACATCTTTTTTCTGAAATGCGTTCATGAAGACCCCCTAGAAATTACTACATTTCAGCAGTATAGCTGATACATTTGGCATTGGAAACATATTTAAGACTTCATCACAGGTCTACTGAAGCTGTTTGTCAAAGGAGAACTTGCTACATCTATATATGACCTTTACCAAGACAATTATGTGTGGATATACACATGCGTTTTACCAAGTGTCTTTTTGTATTTTTTTTAGTTAGTCAAAATGCACCCCCCATATAAGGTCTTACTGTACAAGAACCTTTTGAGATAGAAACCTTATCATAGTCACATATGAAAGCATACTCCTGGAGGTGTTATACAGTAATCAGCCATGGTTGGATATGCCTTTTGGGTAGTATTACAGAGATGTTGCTGTACAGTACTGTACGGTACTGTACACTATGTACAGTAAAAACATGGTAAGAAAGGGGTATTGTTGAGCAGATTTG
This sequence comes from Engraulis encrasicolus, assembly GCF_034702125.1. Taxonomy (NCBI): domain Eukaryota; kingdom Metazoa; phylum Chordata; class Actinopteri; order Clupeiformes; family Engraulidae; genus Engraulis; species Engraulis encrasicolus. Next base: position 47,239,765 of record NC_085860.1, on the reverse strand, counting down.
AGATTCCTTTGTCCCTGGGTGTAATACAGAAGAGCTATATGACTCATTTGAAAACCTGGACTCTGGGCTATCACTCAGTCTTTGAATGGAGTTTCTAGCTCTTGCTTTGAGGGAGCTGCAGTCATTCAAAGCAAATGAGCCAATACCATTGACAGTAAATAGAATGGACGCCAAATCAACGCTATTTGCCATTCAACGCTTTGAAGCCAGATTTGGGAACATTCCAACTTACATTCCACCTTAGCAACGCCAAACGCAGGTGCTGATTGGACAACAACAAGACTTCTAACGGTCAATCAAGCCATGTTCTGATGCTCATTGGTCAATTTAACTTTTAATATCTCTCTAAAATAAAACATCACCACTAAGGCTGTAACGATATTGCATCGAACCGAGGGATCGCGGTACGCAGACCCACGAACCCCTATCGCGAAGCTTCCTCACAGAATCGCGATGTGCCCTTTTAAAGTTGTTACCCTCAGTGTAGAACACAACAGGCAACATACAGGCAAGAGTTTGCATATGCACTTAAAAAGACCAGTAGAAAAAGGGCGCACACGTTCGAGTAACAGTTCCATTCACCCCTTTCTCATATAACATGCTCCTTCCAACCAGCACGTTGTTGTTATCCATTGCCTCAGCAACCTCCGTGAGACGAAAAACTTGGGCAAACATCGGAAGGTGAAGGACAAATGAACAACAGACCAAGAAGGCTTTTATAAACGTGTCAAGATTTTTGTTTTATTCATGCATGCGCGATGTATTGCGAGTGGAGTTTGACGTTGGAGCAGAGAGAGAGAGAGAGAGAGAGAGAGAGAGAGAGCGCACGAGATGCTCCGCCTGCCTATAAACCAGCCTGGAATCGCTTGTAGGGAGGTGCCCGAAAGGGCTCTGCATACTTCACGTGCGCATTTTGTCGCGTGTGGCGCGAGAACCATTAATGACGTCATCACTTGCGACAGACTATTCATACTTCAGAAGGCTTTCGCTCGCATTGTCGGAAGTGCCCTCTGCTGTTCATGAGAGAAACGGCAGCGTGAGTTCTACGGATGTATAAAATAGAAAGCCAAACACGGCTGCTGTAGGGCTACTGAACGTCTGACTTGTGACTTACCACATTGAAACATAATTTTTTTTTGTTGTAGCCTACATTGCCAGATCATTCCAAGACCATGTGAGAGCATTGTTCTGGCGGCAGAATTTTTAAATATATCGCCGAACACAACGTGCTTCTGAACAAAGTAAACAATTGTTTCACTGAACAACATTTAAGAGAGAAGATAAAATAACTCTCTATGACATTTTATTATCCTCAAAATGGTGCAGGATCCATTCTGTAGTAGCCTACAGTAGTTGTAGCCTCTCTTCGCAACTCCTGCTTTGTCTGCCTACCTGCATGGTCGCTGGTGGCGCACGACATGTTACAAAAAATGTGGGGTGCACAACGTCGCGACACGGCAGCTCGCGCCACGGCGTGTGACGTCATTTTGGGTCACGTGATGGCGCGAGTGAGGTCGCGAGTGAGGTCGCGAGTGAAGTATGAAGGAGACTTAAGGGCTCTGCATACTTCACGTGCGCATTTTGTCGCGTGTGGCGCGAGAACCATTAATGACGTCATCACTTGCGACAGACTATTCATACTTCAGAAGGCTTTCGCTCGCATTGTCGGAAGTGCCCTCTGCTGTTCATGAGAGAAACGGCAGCGTGAGTTCTACGGATGTATAAAATAGAAAGCCAAACACGGCTGCTGTAGGGCTACTGAACGTCTGACTTGTGACTTACCACATTGAAACATATTTTTAATTTGTAGCCTACATTGCCAGATCATTCCAAGACCATGTGAGAGCATTGTTCTGGCGGCAGAATTTTTAAATATATCGCCGAACACAACGTGCTTCTGAACAAAGTAAACAATTGTTTCACTGAACAACATTTAAGAGAGAAGATAAAATAACTCTCTATGACATTTTATATCGTCAAAATGGTGCAGGATCCATTCTGTAGTAGCCTACAGTAGTTGTAGCCTCTCTTCGCAACTCCTGCTTTGTCTGCCTACCTGCATGGTCGCTGGTGGCGCACGACATGTTACAAAAAATGTGGGGTGCACGACGTCGGGACACGGCAGCTCGCGCCACGGCGTGTGACGTCATTTTGGGTCACGTGATGGCCGCGAGTGAGGTCGCGAGTGAGGTCGCGAGTGAAGTATGAAGGAGACTTACACCAGTCACGCCAAGTATGAATCCCCCTTTACACCAGTCACGCCAAGTATGAATCCCCCTTTAGTCGGACGAACGTTGAGGCAGAATATTAGGCAGCATTATTTCTTCCCACAGTAATGTTAGGCTATATTGTAAAATTACCGCCTGTATAAGCAGAAAGCATGCTCCATTTCAGCCTCTGCATTCATTCTGGCTCTTGATAAAATGTCAAACTACAAAACGAAACGAAAAACGTGCACGTTACGTAGCAGTGAGAACTAACTGAGGTTCATTTCGAGGTTTGATTGTAGGCGGGCACGCGCTGCTGCACGATCAAAAAGAGCTACGGAAATATTTAACTTAGGCCTAATCAAAATTAAGTGTTGCATTTCTTTAAGTAGCCTAACTTAATACAACATGTTTCCTGACGATATATGGCCTGTGTTGTTTTAATGTTTGGATATTAATTGGATAGGCTATGTTTGATAAAGTAAGACAGCTGCCAATGACCATACACCCTGACCCTCCTCTCTCTCTCTCTCTCTACATATGATCTTAGCCTATTTATAAGCATTTTTCCTTGGTGAACTAATATCCCTTATTTCTCTGTGTTGTGTTTTGATGTCAACACCTGGGAACAGGTTGCAGTGGTAGCCTATATCTGCAACATTATTCAGCCTTGTAAACCTACAAAATTAATGCAGGCAGGTAAATGCAAAAAATATATTAATTACAAAGAATATATAATTATTTTCTTCTTATTATTTTTTTTTCAATTTTTTTTTTTTTTCAATTTTTTTTGTGAAATCGTGGGCCATATCGAACCGTGGGTCATATATCGTGATACAAACCGAATCGTGGGTTGGGTGTATCGTTACAGCCTTAATCACCACAAAAAATCACCACCCTGGTAAGTTGGAGAGCAAGGGGACCTACTAGTTGAGCGAAAAATGATCCCCCTGGAGAGGCATTTAAGGGAGATACAGGGTTTTATGTCTCTCATAGGAATGAATGGGATTTGGCCATTTTTTGGTCTTTTTGGGTCCAACCTTGGCTCCAACTTGGCTTCAACAATGAAATAGAATTTTGGCCTCCATTCTATTTACTCTCAATGGCCAATACGAAGCTGTGTAAAACAGGACCTGCCTACTTCTCTTCTAAGACTTGTTTTTCAGGGTAGGAATGTCACAGAGCCACCCCAGTGCTGCCCATGTAATCAGCAGAGTCTGGGGATCATGTGGAATATCATTGATCATGTGAAAAATATGGAAGTGTGGACAAAAACAGCACAATTCCTGAGGGGAAAAAACATGATCATTTTTTTCACAATAAAGTGGTTTTGTTTGACTGGAGTTGTACAACTTTTGGTTGAAATAAAGTAAAAAAAGACTACACTCTCATAAACCTTGGATTGTAACAGACATTTTGAGACCATGCTGATAAGGATATGTTCATGTTTGGATGTCCACTCATCCTAGGAAGGTAGGGAGACATCAGGCGAGGGGTGCTTGAGGGGGTCAAATTTGAAAGGTGACATTGTGTAATAAATTGATAATAATGCACATACAATATGTTCAAATCCCTGTATAGTAGTGCTAGGTGTGTTCCTGAGGTTCTAAGCTTTCCAATGATATATAATGTTCCTGGGTTTATTACACCACCTGGATTTTAAACAATTGCGGAATGAAGATCAAGTTCAAGTTCAAAGTCATTGAACCCGGTACCGACCACCCCGAACTTTAAGAGGTTAATAGGCTGAGGGCACCTTTTTTTTCCAAAAAGAGCTTAGGCATGTAGCAGGCGTTTTTTTTTAAATGGGTTAAATGAGTTAAAAACTGTAAACGTCTACAATGACGGAGGGGTATTTATATGTTATGTTGGTGCTTTGTGGTCCGTGTGGATGACCACCGCTCTAAAGCCCTAGTGTTCGAGCGGAAGAGTGTTTATCCTCGTAACGGCTGCTTGAAACTGGGGGGAGTGAGGGGGACTGCAGTCCAGTGCTCTCTACGCTACAAGCCTTCCAGGAATCCACTTCTATTCACCGCAATAAACAATATAGAATACACACACACACACACACACACACACACACACACACACACACACACACACACACACACACACACACACACACACACACACACACACACACACACACACACACACACAACCCCCATAGCCCCTGAGACATGAAACCAGTACTTTAACAACCCCTTACACACAATGCATATTCTACATTGACATGGCATTTAGAGCTATATTTGAAAATCTATTTCTATTAGCACAGCACGCCATGCTAGTGCATGTGTATCTCAGGAGAGGTAAACGGCACCAGTAAGCCTATGCCACCAGAATAAGTGGTGCAGAGCAGAAATTGTGTGTGTGTGTGTGTGTGTGTGTGTGTGTGTGTGTGTGTGTGCGTGCGTGCGTGTGTGTACCTCGTGTGATGTGAACGGCACAAGGATGCCTATGCCTCCTGACAGCGTGGTGTAGACCAGGGACTCAGAGCCTCCAGGGATAAGAGTGGTCTTCTGCAGAGACAACACAGTCTCCCCTATATGGTAGTTCATAATCACCTCCGCCTGTGGAGAGAGAGATGGAGGGATGAGAGAGTGAATAAGATATGGTTGAATAAGAAACGCAGACAAGGATGGAGGAGAGAAACGGGGGGTTGAAAGAAAGAGGGATGGAAAAGAGGGGTGGGGTGAAAGAATAGAATATGAGCAGAAGGGAAAATAGAAGCTATAAATGAAGTATAAAGAGGGTGGAGATCAGCTGTAGGAGATGATAGGAAGCTCTCAAGAGCCAGATGTCTAACACAAAACACCACATACGCACACACCTCAAAACCACAGGCACAAGCCACTAAGTTCCTGACACACACACACACACACACACACACACACACACACACACACACACACACACACACACACACACACACACACACACACACACACACACACACACACACCAAAATTGTGCTTACCCTACACAAACGATCTGGCGCTGCAGACAGACCGTCATACTTGCATAAAATCTCAAAGCCACTCTGGGGAATTTCCAAAGTGTCGACCTAAACATTTACACATTTCCACACCGATCACCCTGGTCTGTCTGGGCATTAGGGGAGAACTGAGGGCATGGCAGAGACTGGAGAGGAGAGGAGGAGGAGGAGGAGGAGGAGGAGAGCATAGGATCATAGATTGGAGAAGAGAGGAGGAGAAAAGTGGAGAGATGAGAGGAGAGGGGAGGAGAGGAGGTTGAAAGAAGGGGAGGGGAGGAGAGGAGAGAGGAGGCAGGAGAGGAGAAGAGATGAGGAGAGAAATGGAGAGATGAGAGGAGAGGGTAGGAGAGGAGAGGTAAAAGAAGGGGAGCTGAGGAGAGGAGAGAGGAGGCAGGAGAGGAGGAGAGGAGCAGAAAGAAGAGCAGAGGAGAGGAGAGAAGGTGAGGGGAGGAGAGAATAGGAGAAGAGCACAGAGAGGAGGAGAGGAGAGCAGAGTAGGACAGAGAGGAGAGGAGAGCGGAGTAGGGTGGAGAGGAGGAGAGCGGAGGAGAGAAGAGAAGAGAGTGGAGTGGGGCAGAGAGGAGGAGAGGAGAACGGAGTAGGACAGAGAGGAGGAGAGGAGAGTAGGGTAGAGAGGAGGAGAGGAGAGGAGAGTAAGGCAGAGGAGGAGAGGAGGAGAAGAGAGCACAGTAGGCCAGAGTGCAGATGTCTGGAGGCTATGCTAGCTGAACTGGGCGACCCACAATGGGAGGAGGCCAGACGAACCAGGACAAACCAGGGCAGAGGAGGGAAGAGGAGAGTGGCTAACCACCTCTCTCTCTCTCTCTCTCTCTCTCTCTCTCTCTCTCTCTCTCTCTCTCTCTCTCTCTCTCTCTCTCTCTCTCTCTCTCTCTCTCTCTCTCTCTCTCTCTCTCTCTCTCTCTCTCACGCACGCACGCACGCACGCACGCACGCACACCCCATGCCCCCGGGCCAGAGGCTGTCCTGTGGGAACTGGACACAGGGCTGTGAGTGCGTGTGTGTGTGTGTGTGAGTGAGTGAGTGAGTGAGTGGGTGCGAGCTGGGCTGGGCGCGAGCTGGGCTGGGCGCTAAACGTGGGGCTTTTGGCACTCCTGCCACCACTGGGGCTTTCCTCTCCTCTGCTGAGAGGACAAGAGGATGGGAAGATTTGATGAGGAGAGAATGGGAGGACAGGATGGGAAGATGGGAGGAGGAGAGAAAAATAAGAGAGAGAGATGGGAGGAGGAAAGGAGGAGAGGAAAACATGAGGAGGATGGGAAGTTGGTGCGGTGGGAAAACAAGGATGTGGAGAGGCACATGTGGGAGAATGCACTGACAAACAGATGCAGAGAAAAGAAGGGACAGATGCAGTGAAAAGAAGAGGGATGAGAAGAGAAGAGGGATGAGAAGAGAAGAGGGATGAGAAGAGAAGAGAAAGGAGAATAGGGGATGAATGGAGGAATGTGGAAAAAAGGAGAGAGGAGGAGAGGAAGGGAAGAGGGGGTGGATGGAGAGATGTGGAGGCAAGAGAAGCGGGAGGAGAGAGGAGTGCTGACCTTCTGAGAGGCCCCGTTGAGCAGGCCTCTATCCCACAGAGCCTTGTTGCCAGTGGGGTCCTCATCCACGTCATCACTGGTGTTGGGGGGCAGACGCACCTGCAGGGAGAGAGAGAGAGAGAGAGAGAGAGAGAGAGAGAGAGAGAGAGAGAAGATTTTGATATTTTACTGGTATATCTCAATCAATCGATCAATCAATCAATTGCATAGCACGTTATCATACATTATTGTTATTCAATGTGCTAAAGAGTAGAGAAAGAGAAATAAATTGTGTTATAGATGGTAGATAATTAACTAACTATCACCAAAAGGCAGATGCGAATAATATAACACCTGCTTACTGTGTAAGTACAGTGGGTCTGAAGCCTGGAGCATTACGTACCTCGTCCACTAATTCTTACAGTCTATGCATATACTGGGATTTCTCAATAACTACTTAGCCCGATTAAAGCTAATAGCTTGTTTGACTATTCTGTGCATGTATAGATACTGAGTATGGCGAGAAGTGTCCCTATTCTTACAAAACAATAAAAAACAACGCCCAATTAGAAAGACTACCAGCACGCTTATGTATTGAAATAAGAACACAAAGTGTGGAGACAAGATATTAAGATAAAAAATAAAGCCATTTTGTGTACACAGCAATATTGTGGGTTTTTTTTACGTCTTGTAAGAGTTTGTTTTGTGGTTGTGTCTAAAGGATTAAACGACTCAGCGGGTAGACAGCTCAGCGAGCAACGTCCACTTTGTGTGTGTGTGTGTGACCTCCTTTCTCTGTTTGTGAATTAGTCAACACACACACACACACACACACACACACACACACACACACACACACACACACACACACACACACACACACACACACACACACACACACACACACACACACACACACACACACAGAGACACACACACACACAGAGACACACACACACACAGACACACACGACACCCTTCACTCCAGACTATTTATATGAGATCAAATCACAAGTAACTCTGGAGGAAGTCTTAGATGAGTCACTCCCACCAACTTACACATAAGATATAAAAATAGACATGGGCCAATTAGCCCTGCATGCACACTAAGCAAACAGGGACGCAGAAAACAGTCCCTACGGCCAGCTGTGGCCAGAGTAGACCATATACACACACGCACATACGGGTGCTTGTGCACACGCACATACGCACACTTTGTCTTTCTCTTTCTCTCCCTCTCACACACAGAGTTCCAGATGGGGCTGAGCTCTGCTTCTGTTGTGCTGATGTGAGGATGCAGCCACACACAGACACGGCCAACCAACACCCTGTTTACACTCAACACTCTTCCACACACACACACACACAACACACACACACACACACACAACACACACACACACCATTGGCAATCCCCTAACTAATTGATGCTGAGCTGCTGAACATGCCAGACACGGACACTACAGGCATTCCCCTCATGGGTGCTCAGTGGAAAACACACGCACACGCACACGCGCACACACACACACTTACAATGCTGATGTTCCCGAACTTGTCTGCGGAGGCCATGGTGTCGTAGTCCAGCAGGCAGGCGGTGGTGACCCAGCGAGGGTGCGTGTCGTCAGCAAAGATGATCAGCTGGTTCTCGTTCCGCTTGTAGCGCACCCAGAACAAGCTCTCCTGCACGTCAGACACGATCACACGCTGGCCCATCGTGTAGATGCCCGTCACCAGGTTGGGGACATGCTGTAGACACACACACACACACAGACGCGCACACACACAGACGCGCACACACACAGACGCGCACACACACAGACGCGCGCACACACACAGACGCGCGCACACACACAGACGCGCGCACACACACAGACGCGCGCACACACACAGACGCGCGCACACACAGACGCGCGCACACACACAGACGCACACACACAGAGACACGCGCACACACAGACACGCGCACACACAGGGTGGGGAAAGAAAAACAGAATCATCGTCAGGTCTGGACCTTCTCGCTCCTTGCTGTGTGTGCGTGTCTGGATATAGGTCTACCAGGGGAAGAGTAATGGTTGAGTCGTGTGTGTGTGTGTGTGTGTGTGTGTGTGTGTGTGTGTGTGTGTGTGTGTGTGTGTGTGTGTGTCCAGACGGTGTGTAAGGGTGTATGTGTGTGTGTGGAAGAGTGTGTGTGTCTGCGTGTAAGAGTGTGTGTGTCTGCGTGTAGGTGGGCGTGTGTGTGTGTGTGTGTGTGTGTGTGTGTGTGTCCGGATGTAGGTCTACTAGGGTAAGAGTAATGGTTGAGTCGTCTGACGCCACAAAGTAAACAACATGTGTTGCTATGGCGGAGTTTGGAAACAACAGGGGTCGAGTGTGGAAAAGTCTGCATGCGTGTGTGTGTGTTTGTGTGTATGAGTATATGAGTGTGTGTGTGTAAGAGTGTATGTGTGTGTGTGAGTAAGTGTGTATGTGTGTGTGTGAGTAAGAGTGTGTGTGTGTGTGTCAGCCATGGCTTCAAGCTCAAGTGAATTAACAAATAAACCCAAGGATGTCTAATATGACATGAATACACTCTTCTGACCATGGGGTCAAGCACTCGCTCCAAAACGCACGCACGCACGCACGCACACACACACCTACTGAAGAATGGATGTACATAATGTATTCGGTTCTAAACAGGGGGTCATATCCTTACACATATATACACACACACACACTCGTGCTGAAGGATGGATATACAGTGCCCTCCATAATTATTGGCACCCCTGGTTGAGATGTGTTTTTTAGCTTCCAATTATTTTATTTTTTTTCTAAATAATATGGGACCTTAATGGAAAAAAAGAGAAAAATCCAACCTTCAATACAAGTGCATTTATTCAGTGGGGAAAAAATCCCACATAAAGAAATAATTATTTGACATCAAATAATGTGTGTCACAATTATTAGCACCCCTGGTGTTAATATTTTGTACAACCCCCTTTTGCCAACAAAACAGCACCTAATCTTCTCATATAATGTTTCACAAGATGGGAAAAGACAGAAAGAGGGATCTTCAGCCATTCCTCTTTGCAGAATCTCTCTAAATCATCCAGAGACCTGGGTCCTCTCCTCGGTACTCTCCTCTTCAGCTCACCCCACAGGTTCTCAATGGGGTTGAGGTCAGGGGACTGAGATGGCCATGGGAGGAGCTTGATTTTGTGTCTGGTGAACCATTTCTGTGTAGATTTGGCCATATGTTTAGGGTCATTGTCTTGCTGAAAGACCCAGTGACGACCCAGCTTCAGCTTTCGGGCAGAGGGCAACAGATTTTGATTTAAAATGTCCTGGTATTTCAAAGCATTCATGATGCCATGCACCCTAACAAGGTTCCCAGGGCCTTTGGAAGCGAAACAGCCCCACAGCATCACTGACCCACCCCCATACTTCACAGTGGGTATGAGGTGCTTTTCAGCATCCGCATCTTTCGTGGTACGCCAGACCCACTTAGAGTGTTTGTTGCCAAAAAGCTCAATCTTGGTCTCATCTGACCAAAGCACACAGTCCCAGTTGAAGCCCCAATACCGCTTGGCGAACTCCAGACGCTTGCGTTTATGATTGTGAGTGAGGAAAGGTTTTCTCCGTGCATGCCTCCCAAACAGCTTGTTGGCGTGTAGACAGCGCCTGATGGTTGATTTGGAGACTTTGTGACCCCAGGATGCTACCATTTGTTGTAATTCTGTAACAGTGAGCTTTGGAGATCTTTTGATTTCTCTTACCATCCTCCTCACTGTGCGTGGTGGCCAAATAAACTTGGGTCCTCGTCCAGGCTTGTTTACCACTGTTCCAGTTGTTTTGAACTTCTTAATTATTCCTCTCACAGTGGATATGGGCAGCTGCAGTTGAGTGGCAATCTTCTTGTAGCCTCTACCTGACCTGTGAAGGTCGACGCACATCTGCCTCACTTGTATGCTGTGTTCCTTTGTATTTCCCATGTTTAAGAGTGGATAAGAGAAATGGCCTCGGTGTCACGTCATATTTATACCCCAGGGAAACAGGAAGTGATGAATTACTAATTAAATGTTCCTACATACTCTGGTAAACTTTGTAAACTACTGTAGAAATGACAGAAATGCTTCAATTATATTTATTTCCTGGGAATTGTTAAGGGTGCCAATAATTGTGGAACAGGTGATTTAATGAAAAATAATTATTTTTCAGTCAGGGATTTTTTAATTTTCTTAAAATTCATTTGAGTTGAAGGCTACATTTTCCTACAATTTTCAGTGTGACAGTATTCTTCTGCAATAAACACTGCATTTATTTTAAGGCTTTTAACACATCTCAACCAGGGGTGCCAATAATTATGGAGGGCACTGTAAATACTATTCGGTCCTGACCAGGGGGTCAAGCACACTCTCACAGAGACACAGTGTATAGCGCTATAGACTGCGTAGTGCGTGTACATAAGGTTTGTACAAGTCAATACATTATGTGCTTCCACTTCTCAGCAGCAGATAAACACAGGCTGCATGGAACGCATCCACAGGCCTTCTCCACTGACAGAATAAAAAACACCAAACACACTAAGCTGTCAAACACTTTGAGTTAACTTTATAGTTGTGATGTTATGCAATACAAATACACTTTGTATTGTATAAACGCATGCATACACTTGTGGTACACGTCAAGGGGCTATACTTAAAATACACTGGCATCCACAAACCCACACAGACACACACACGCGCGCACACACACAAGTACCTTGTTTTCACACTTCCTGAGTAGTTTCTTCTTGCTCAGGTCGTGTATGACACACACACACACACGTACCTTGTTTTCGCACTTCCTGAGTAGTTTTTTCTTGCCCAGGTCGTATATGCGGAGCAGCTTGCCCACTCCCACCAGCACGCGGCCCTGGAACGGAGCGATGGCCAGTGGCACGTCCTCCACCGGGGTCTGAAACACACACACACACACGCACACGCACACACACACACACAATAAGTTAATGAAAACAAACCCTGTCAGGCAGTGAATACCTTACGGTCAAGTGGACAACAAACGCATACACAGGCACACAGACACAGTGGAAAATTATGTCATCCTTGTCTACCAGGTTGTCGTAGTACATTTTATTAGTTCACTGTCCCTTCTAAAAAATAAATAACTTGTCAAACTCACACACACAAGCATATACTGAGTCAGAAAATAGCACGTACTGCTATAATCTGGTAGTCATCTCTCCTAGCTAAATGAAAGGATTATGTTTTATTTTTATACTGTCCCTTTTAAAAACAAATAATCCAGTCTCGTTCTCACACACAAACATCCAGAATGATAGTGAGTCAGTCAGTGACCAACTCACCAGCCTTTGAACTCACACCCACACCTCCATCTCCATCTCCATCTCGTGACCAAGTGAGGACATATCCGCCCCCATATCCACACACACACACAGTCTGCACACACCCTTCCATCCACCCTCCTTCGCCCCCCCCCCTCTTCCTGCCTCCCATTTCACTGACTGGGGGCCATTGAGGTCTTCCCCTGATTGGAGATGACGATGGACATGATCGGAGCCGAGGGGACGACAATAGAGCACTGTGACATCAGGTGACAGAGTGAGATCACGTGGACCCTGATGGCTTTACAGCCACAGTGCTGTCTCATACTGGACTCAGTACTGGTACACACTCAACGAGTTACACGTTTACAAGAGCAAACAGAGAGGAGAACTAAAACGGGAGTGTGTGCGTGAGTGTTTTTTCTTGCCTCCTCTATGCGACACCGCTTGTGTGTGCCAATCTGCTGAGCTGCTTTCTCCTGTCGTCTGTGTGTGTGTGTGTGTGCGCACACGTGTGTGTGTGTGTGTGTCGATCAGTTGCTCTCTCTGTGTGCTCATGTGTGTATGTGTGTGTATGTCTCCGCTGCTCACCTTGTGTACAAACTCTAGCTTCTCTCCACCGCTGCCGAGGCGATAGGTGTAGATGAAGCCCCCGGCCACCGAGCGCGGGTTCATGATCATATCCCTAGCCACGCCCACCAGCACGTACCAATCATCTCCTCCGTTAGGGAAACGACAGATCGCAACGCTGCGGAGATGGAGGAGAGAGAGAGAGAGAGAAAGAGAGAGAGAGAAAGAGAGAAAGAGAGATTGAGGGGGGGCGGGGGGAAGAGAGAAGAACATAAATACATACATCATCTCTAGGAAATCAAGAACAACCAACTGTTGTCAATGTTTGACAGGCCCTATATTGTTTATGTATTACTTTTTTCAAGCCGTTCCACGAGATTTCATCATGAAAACAACAACAAAACAAAAAAAAAACCTACAAATATGGAAGCGAACGATATCATGACGTGGCTCTGCTTGAGGCTATAGAGGGGCACCATTGTAGCATTGAGTGCTCTCTATAGCAGAACTCCCCTTTGGCCTCTAAATGGCCAGGGCCATAACGCCTTTACAGCATGTTTACTACTCCGCTTACAAGTTTACTGTGAAACGCTCTGCTGTTAAATAAATCAGCACATGTTCGCTCTCTCTCTCTCTGTGTGTGTGTGTGTGTGTGTGTGTGTGTGTGTGTGTGTGTGTGTGTGTGTGTGTGTGTGTCTGTGTGTGTGTGTGTTCTCTGTGGAAGGCATTCTTGTCAACACAACACCCCTCATCCGCGGTGTGGGTTTGCAACCTACTAAACATTCCAAACAAGAACACACTCTTAAACAGACACACACACAGACACAATTTCATTTATTTGGATCCAAGAGACGAGCAAGGAGCACACAAACCAAACATTGTGGAAGAGGTCAAATGATAGGTTGACAGATTTCCAAGACCACATACTTATAGCAGTACCTGTATTATTTTAGCATTAAGCCTTTAAGGATAAACAAAACGTCTCCGTCTCCATATGTGCAGACTACCAATATCAGCTGAAACTGAACAGAACTTTGCCAGTCACACACACACACACACACACACACTTCTGTAATGCTCTTGGCCTGCTGCATGGAGTTGTGTGTTGGGGAACGTGGGAAACATAGGCATGTGCTGTATGTGTGTGTGTGTGCGCGTGTGTGTGTGTGTGTGTGTGTGTGTGTGTGTGTGTGTAGGCAGGGCCAGGGGTGAATGGGGTGGCTCTAAGTGCAGAAAGCCAAATATTAAGATTGGAGGCCGTCCACCAGGGTCAGCGCAGTTCGAGTGCTGCAACTTGTTATGCTGGTTCACCTCAAGACCGCGGAGGGAAACGCACACTCCAGACTCATTCTGCATGTCAGAGTTCAGAGAGCGCTGTGATTTATCCAGCGCTCACAATGCTTCAGACGTTGACATTGGAGTCCTTCAGTTTTGGATGAGGAAAAAATGGGAAGCCGTAAATCATGCATCTTGACTCTGTGTGTGTGTGTGTTTGTGTGTGTGTGTGTGTGTGTGTGTGTGTGTGTGTGTGTAGGGACTTCCATAGGTGCGTCCACGATGGCTTCTGCCAACTTAGCCTCTACTCTTATCTTATCGCTGCTCAGCGGATGTCAGCCACACGCCCACACCTGATAACCTGACGACAGGGGCGGAGCACTGGTATTGGGACGGGGGGGGGGGGGGGTGTGTCAGAGGCGTTGGACCCACGAAATATCGTAGAGATGTTTGGCAATCGAAAGTCACTGGCAGGGGGGGGGCCCCCCAAGTGGTGAGGCCCGGGGCTCCTGGCCCCTATGCCCCCCCGCTCAATGGACAGGTAACCCCTCCCTCTCCCTGCTCACCTAAAGAAAGGTAACCCCTCCCTATACAGCTGACATGGACAGGTAACCCCTCCCTACACAGATGACATGGACAGGTAAGCCCTCCCTCTCCCTGCTCACCTAAAGAAAGGTAACCCCTCCCTATACAGCTGACATGGACAGGTAACCCCTCCCTCTCCCTGCTCACCTGAAGAAAGGTAAGCCCTCCCTCTCCCTGCTCACCTGTAGAAAGGTAACCCCTCCCTACACAGATGACATGGACAGGTAAGCCCTCCCTCTCCCTGCTCACCTATAGAAAGGTAACCCCTCCCTCTCCCTGCTCACCTATAGAAAGGTAACCCCTCCCTATACAGATGGCATGGAAAGGTAACCCCTCCCTTCACAGCTGACATGGACAGGTAACTCCTCCCTCTCCCTGCTCACCTGAAGGCGGCCTCATTCTGCTCCAGCTGCACCAGGTCTAGGGTGTTGCCCTGGATGGGGTTGATGAGGCGCACCAGTGATGCCCACTGGCCCCCACCGGCCTTGGGCGCCCCGAAGATGGACTCCGGAAGGTTCTCATTCAGGAAGGCGGCCGCCATCTCAGCGGCCAGCTCACGCTCGTCCTCCCCCGCCGCCTCCACCATCTCCTACAGGGGGGAGGGAGAGGGAGAGAGAGAGAGAGAGGGAGGAGGGAGAGAGCGAGAGAGGGAGGGGGGAGAGAGCGAGAGGGAGGGGGGAGAGAGAGAGGGAGGGGGAGAGAGAGAGGGAGGTGGAGAGAGAGAGGGAGGCGGAGAGAGTGAGAGGGAGAGAGAGAGGGAGGGGGGAGAGAGAGAGGGAGGGGGAGAGAGAGAGGGAGGGGGAGAGAGAGAGGGAGGGGGAGAGAGAGAGGGAGGGGGGAGAGAGAGAGAGAGGGGGAGAGAGAGAGGGAGGGGGGAGAGAGAGAGGGAGGGGGGAGAGAGCGAGAGGGAGGGGGGAGAGAGCGAGAGCGAGAGCGAGATAGGGAGCGGGTAGATGAAAGGTTAAGACAGGTGGTTAGTGAGGCGGTGAGATAAAGATCATTGCCCATCATCTGTCACATTCATACATGATGTTATTACTGTACAGAGGGTGGATCTTTCCCAACAAAGACTGTAGGATAAGGGCGGGGACATGCGCTTGCTGTGTGCCAATGTATTCACGGGTGACGTGATGTGTGCCAACGTGTTGACGGCTGATTAGCTGTGCAGATGTGTTTGGAGCACGACAGCTGGCCCTGGATCAGGCAGCAGGGCAACACTGAGCCCATTGATGCAGGGTGGTGATTCACTACAATAGAGGGAGACCTGCCAAGGTAGAGCCGTGGTGATTCACTACAATAGAGGGAGACCTGCCAAGGTAGAGCCGTGGTGATTCACTACAATAGGGAAGCTTGCCAGGGAACAGCCGTTATGTAATGTCAGACTTAACGACTGCCGAGCCAGCGGCAGATAGTAAACCAAGACCGTCGGCATAGAACCCCTTCACTTGAACTACTGAGCTGAACTGGATCCAAAAGTGTGTGAATACGTTGTTATGCGTTTCATGTGCCACGGCACGGCAATGCGTTTCATTCCACAGGGAGCCTTTGGCTCACATAATTATTTTTTGTGATGTTGAGCAACTTGACATTTATGGTTACGCTTACGGTTGGGGCCCATGAGCCCCATGAGGCCGTCTTATCTAGCCCCCGACATTATTTAAATGTTATATAATCTCACATAAAATACGACCTGTTTCGTAAAGAAATATTAGAAATTACATTTGCAATTGAAATTGGGGCCTGTTGTAAAGGTGGCAGCCTTCAGTATAGGCCTGAAGCGCAGGGAAAATTCCTGGTTTGTAGTTCATAGTTCATAGTTGGAGGATTTTATAAAATTTGAAGCCCTTATGGCATGGCTGTTCAAGTTTACTGGCAAAAGCATTGCAATAGCCAGACCGGGGGAACTGAGCAAATCCAGGCCATGTTAAAACCATGACGACACCCAAGTTGGCAGGAGAATGCACATGCCTGATAGAGGATCAATCCTGCCTAGCAGTTATTCATGGATTTCCCAGACAACAGACAGATGAATATGTTTATAATGCTTGTTGTGAATGTGAGATTTGTATGCAAGCACGAGTGGATGAGTCATGTGTGAATGTGTGCGTTTGTGCGTGCTGTGTCTTGTGTATCACATGAATGAAGTATGAGTGTGTATGAGTGTGTATGAGTGTGTATGAGTGTGTGTGTGTGCGTGCGTGATGTGAATACCATGCCAATGTGTGTATGCAGCTGCTGTAACCGGTGTCTCAGTGGCACAAACCTAAGTCATTTGCTACTTTCCATTTGGTGTGTGTGTGTGTGTGTGTGTGTGTGTGTGTGTGTGTGCACGTTTGTGCGCGCCCACCTCTGCCATCTGTTGTTTGCGCTGGGCTTTGGTGGCTTCTGTGTAGGCGTTGTGGTCAGACTCGATCAGCACCAAGTTGTTGGTGTCGGGATGGATGACAAACCTGATAGAGGAGTTTATAGTGTTAGAGTGAGCTTATAGAAGGGTTTATAGACCGCCATAGAGCGTTAGAGTGTGTTATTTTTATTTTATTATATTTCACTTTTTTGTAAAATAAATGTCAAATAAAATAAATTATAATATAAAATAATAACATAAAATATATAAAATAATGTATAGCACATTTCATGCACAAATGCAATTCAATGTAGGGGTTATTAGAAGAGTTATAGAGGGTCATACAGTTATAGTGGTGTGGGGGTGGATGAAGAACATTACTGAGTTACAAAGTTGAACAGATAGTTGAAGAGTTAAGATGCAAGTGAAAAGTGCATTTTCAGAAAATAATCTTAATTCACTTTTATTTAATACAAAGCTATCAAAATTGCATATTTTTTTATTTTATTAATATAATATAACTATTTATATGTATTATCAAGTACATGATTGTAAACCAAACCAACAACAGGGTTCTCTAAAAAATATAAAAGTGCAGGTCTTCAGAAATGGAGTTAGGGGGTTTTGCATCTGAACTCTTCACTTGAAGATGGACTATAGAGGGCTTTCGAGGAGTTATGCAGGGTCACAGAAGGTCATATATTGGTGAGAAGGTGAATTACGAACCTGCGTGGTGTGTATTGCAGGGGGTACGCCACCTGGTTGAACACAGCACCCAACTTCTCCAAAGCCAGAATCCTGAAGAGGAGAAGAGGAGAGATGACATTATATTACATTAGGATGCGGGCAGACTGGGGTAGCGGGAGCCATGACATGACATTACATTAAAGGTGCATTGTGTTAAGGATTGGGGCCAGAGTAGGTATTGCAACCATGTTGTTCATTGAAACTGTGCTGCCTATTGACCCGTTCAGAATCGAAGTCCTCACTGAATGTGTGCGCATCGTTGACTCAAACACACCAGAGATGTTTTAAGGGTATTAAGGGAGACTCCACTCTTGCGGGTGGTACTGCACACCAGGGGTGCCAGCGGAGGAGTGCAGATTCCATTCAGAATTAATGGGCTGCGCTCTCTCGACAGCGGCCCCTAGGTGAACTGCAGGCATGGGTAAAATAGGGAGTGGGGAGGCTGTATGTAAAACTGGCTGTGAACACACATACAAGAACAGACAGTGCAGACCCTAAAGAGAGAACACCTGCCGCCCTGAAGCGTGTAGGTTGATTAAAAAAAGATTCTGAAAAGTACACTTGTTATGCTATTTTGAGAGGGAATAGGCTGTTCCAGAAGCATAGGAGATGTTTGTTGTTACAAGACATTAAACTACTGACTGGACTGGGGACATCATCAGGAACGCCCGTGTCTGTGGTGCCCACTGCAGATCTGAAATTAGTGTGACCATCCGTTATCTTATTTCGGAAAAAAACCTGTCTAGTTTCTGTACAAGTGAACGGTGCATGGTTGATTCTGTTCCAACGATGCGTACGCAGCCAAATTACGTCATATCTGTTTACAAACAGTAAAGGGGTCAATTGCCAAATTTGATTTTTTCATGTATATTTCCAAAGTAAAAAGCAAATATTTACAGTCAATCCGGAAAGTATTCACAGCGCTTCACTTTTTTCACATTTTATTATCTTACAGCCTTATTCCAAATGCTACAAATGAATCTCTGTTGTCTAAATCCTACACAAATGATTCCATTATGACCATGTGAAAAACAAGTCGTCTTGACGTAGTTGTCTTGAAAAACAAGTTGTCAAACGTAACATTTGTGAATGGGCAGCATGAATTCTGGACATTAAGTGCTAAAAATATTAAAACTCCTTAAAATATTACACAGTGCACCTTTGGGGAGAGGAGTTTTCAAACTGGGGGGAGAGCCCCAAGCCTCACAATGGCTAGAATTACACAGGGCAAATGAGGACAGATGACATTACATTATGGCACATTAGGAGTAGAGATGGGCAGGGATAACAGGAACCTCATTGTGGTGCATTAGAGTTTGATGGGGATAACAACAGTTATACCAGAGATTCTTTAAGTATATAGAGATATGCCAATGTAATAGGTTGCTATGGGCACCTAACATGACCAGGTTCCGGTCTGCCTAAAGGGGTGTGTCATAATATTCCTAGCATTGAATAGAACAGTCCTTAGGTCTGCCTAAAGGGGGATCCCCCCCCCTTGCAATAGTAGAACCCGGAAACAATGGGCCAACGGAACCTCTCTCTCTCTACTCTCTCTGGTTATACGTAATGGGACTCTTCACACACAACTTCAACAGCAGAGGGCAAACACATGGGGGGGTATGGAAGAAGAAATGGGGCCCGAGTCACTAAGGACTGGGACAACCAAAGCCATGCTGGAAGTGTGCAGAGAGGGTGAGGCAGGCTGGAAGGGCAGGACAGAACAGTAGGGATGCACCGATACCGATACTGGCACCCGATACTGCTCATTATACTCGTACTCGTCAAGCACTTGCCGATACCAGGAACGATACAGCTATTACACAAAAAAGTGGTATCGGTGCATCCCTACATGACAGGTCACTGTTATTTGCACACAGTTAATTATTTTCAGCCTTTGTTTGGATGTACCAGTATCCTGCATAAACACCATGTGTAGATGGTCAGCATTCCAGCTCCCTTCATGTCTGAAATGTTTCCTCCCCTGACTAGTGACACAGTGTGTGTGTGTGTGTGTGTGTGTGTGTGTGTGTGTGTGTGTGTGTGTGTGTGTGTGCACGCACCATACCATTTCTGCTGACTAGTCAGTCAGACAGCGTGGGGTCATATCATCGCTGCTTACTGGAGTGGTGAGTTCCTGGAACTCAGTAAGGCGTGTGTGTGTGTGTGTGTGTGTGTGTGTGTGTGTGTGTGTGTGTGTGTGTATGGGGTAAAATGTGGGGGAGGTGTGAAGGTTGCCTGAGTCATCTGACTAGCTTGAGTGAGGGGGCTGGAGGTAGGTGGGCGGAGCCGTAAGCTAAGTCAAGTGAGTACTGGACCACAACCAAAATAGAATTCCAATTCGCCGTTTCCCATGACGCCAAGCAGAGAGACCGATATCTCTAAAATTCCCCCTTTACAATGACGCGATGCAAACAGAGCGAGACGGTTCTAAAAGTGGCCAGGAGGAAATGAAGACGCCACTGCAGCGGAAGTGCGGCCACACAATTACGGTAATTAGCGCAGGAGCTGAGCAGGAGTCTTAGTCATTCACAACGCTGTCACTTACAGGTAGACCATCACAGGAGAGCAACAGCACAATTACTTATACCATCACAGGACAACACTGTCACTCATGCCATCACAGGAAGGGGGTCACGTTTGCCATTATTGGAGGGGGACAAAGCTGTCACATTTGTCAATATTGGAGGGGATGCAAAGCGGACACATGCCATCACAAGAAAAGGGACAAAGCTTCCAATTATGCCATCACAGGAAAGAGACTAACTAGCATATTCAGGGGTTTAGAGAGGGACCTTGCTGGGCATCAGCAGATGTAGGAGACATATGATGCACATCCATGAGCAGAACCCTGATAGTAGTGATAAGATATTTTACAATGAATTTGAGTTGCCGTGACTGCGTGAGAGAAAAAGCACTTTTAAGTGCTGTCTTCACAATGTTTTCGGTTGTTTTCTTAATTTAAACCGCGGATTGTGTCAGATGAGACGACACGGTTGCGGAACTCTCCATGGAGACGGGAATGCCAAACGAGAATCGGAGGGGAAAATCCTCGATCGACCGACGACCAGTGACCTGACAACTTCACACTATATTAGTGGGTGGATATTGGACTGCGCTTTGCCTCGCGGTGATCAGCAAGTGGCGTGAGGATGCTGTTTTGCCACTAAGAGTTTTCAGCACGCCTCCATCAACGGAAGGGTATCAGGACGCCTCAACAGGAGCGTCCTCCTTCCCTATGACCAGTGGACTTTTTCACAATAGCTGCACCAGTGCCACATCCACGTTCACTTTCCACAGAGAACTTCACCTTGTCGTTGAGTCTACACAGCTATGGACAATTAAGAAAATAGTCTACTTTTATTTTTATCCACATCCACGTTCACTTTCCACAGAGAACTTCACCTTGTCGTCGAGTCTACACAGCTATGGACAATTAAGAAAATCGTCTACTTTTATTTTTATGTTTAATTAATTTATGTAATTTATATTTTTTGCACATATGGAGTTACCAACTGCCATTTCACTGCACGCTAGCTTAAGCTAGGGTTGTATGTGACAAATAAATAAATTACTCTTACTCTTAGATTGAGACAGCTCAGAGGGAGTTTCTTCCAGAATCCACAGTGCATGGTTCTAAGCTCAAGAGTTCATCGAATAGGCACGGCCATTTAGGAGACCAGACTTGATCTCACTTTGTTGCATTGGTGACACAACGTATGATTTCTCTTGGTTACCATATTGAACATCTTTGCTGGCATAGTAAATGGTGTGTGTGTGTGTGTGTGTGTGTGTGTGTGTGTGTGTGTGTGTGTGTGTGTGTGTGTGTGTGTAGCAGAGCTATTGAGCTCCAACTAGGCTCATAGAGGTTGAACATTAGACTAGAGGTGACACGGCTATTTGCGACAGCACTGGAAAATGGCAAGTGCAGCCTCCAACTTCTGTAGATAGACCTGTGCTCTTCAGTCAACGCCAATCAATGGAAAACACGCCCACCTCTGTCCAAAAATAGAAAGTTTCATATTATGAATATATTTTTTGACAGAGGTGAGCCCCCTTCTCCAGTCATTTACATTGCTCAGGTCAACCCACACATAATGGCTGCCAGGACTGCCATGAATAAGGGGGCGGTGCCACCTGTAGTCTAATGTTCTTCTACGGCAGTGTTTCCCAACCTTTTTTGTCTTGCTAAGCCCTAAGCCTTTTTGTCATTCCATGAGTACCCCCTAATTCATACTCTATATCCCAAAGTGACTATGCTCCATACAATATTTCATTTTTCCAAGTACCCCCTGCAGTGTGCTCACGTACCCCTAGTGGTACACGTACCCCTGGTTGGGAAACACTGTTCTACAGCAAGGCTTCAGTTCCTTCAGTTCCAGGTGTCCCTATGCAGTGGAAGTGGCTGAGTTCATGACTTGGGAAGATAACTACAGGGTTCCCCCAGGATTGTTAAACCTAAATTCAATGCTTTTAAGACCTTTTTTAATGCATGTTCACATAAAATTTAATACTTTTATCGCACCCATTATTTCAATAATATTGAACGAAATTCAATTAAGAAAGCGCGTATCAAATTCAAACCTCATTACTTCTTAAGAGATTACCTCTCTGTTTGGCACAAGAATGTACATTTATGGAAAATACAATTAAAACACATGCAAAGTTGCATTGTAGCATCTCAGATTTATTTACTTAAACAAACCCCAGAATTGAATTCAAAAGCTGCTTCAAAAGCACTATTTATTTGTTAATTGCAGATTACCGACTTGCTGTGATGATCACCGATCAGCCAAACACAGAAAGAATTGGAACATTTGCTGTTTTTTATAGGCTATTGACATTTTCTAGGATGAAGTAGACCAATCATAGGCCTAATCATAATTTGCACATGTACTGTAACCTATATTCATACAGTAGGCCTATCTGTCTTTCAACATGTATTAGCCAATATAATGTAAACCTATCAGACTAAATTGGAGTAGACCATTATTATTGTTGTTGGGCCTAATAATTAGGCCTGATCGTTTTTCTTCACTCCATTATAATGACGTTCAAAAAGCATAATTGCCTACATTTAAATGTACCATTTACAATTTGAGCGTTAAACTGACAATAACCCACTCATTTTTTGAGTCAACAAGTTATTGGTCATAGGGCTGGTTGTGCAAGTAATGATCCCCCTTAATGTAGTGTTTTACAGGTATTTGAGAATAGCACTGCCATAGTCGAATGGCCACAATAATGATTATCCGATAAGACCATGCATGCGTCCATGCTTGTTTACAATTTTTCACCATGCGCAATTCTGGGAAGTATGCATTATCTGAGCATGATTCAGTAAGGAAATGCGCCGTGAGCCCCCCTATTCATAGATGGGTCAGGTCTCCTGGTTTAGCAGCGCATCGATTAAAACAAGATCAACTAAGTAGTCGTCTTTTTTTTCTCCGAACAGCAAGGGGAAATAGTTCAGAGACGGGATTTGATACGAGTCAAGTTTGCTACCAACAGGTATAGCGTGCCCACGCGTTGGTGTGTGGAGTGCACTGTAGCCTAACCAGTGTGTGATTTAACCGCGGTTACGCGTCTGTGGTTATTATTGGCCACCTCAAAAATTCAATGCAAGATTTTAAAAAGAGGCTAAATGTTGCATGACGTCGCCTTGTTTTCTGCTAACGCTTTTAGGCAAGAGTGTGTTAATTAATGTCGGTGGTCGTTGGTGATACATCTACTAGTTGCGACCAATCGATAGGCTGTCTCGCCAAGTAGCCTAATTGCGTTTGTAACACAGCTTTGTCATGAAATTGAAATGGCTACAAATGACAGCGGTGGATTTCTGATTGCTCCTTAAGTTTGCTTCACAACGTTCAATAGCCTTAAAAAGAATACCCCAAGAAAACCGGTAACATTCCACAACGTCAGTTCTCCACTGTTTGCATGAACACAATGAAATAAATATAAAGGGGGGGTGGCTTTGATCACAACCTGCTTCTCGAGTTCAACTGGTGCTTGGACGGCCACAAATAAAACTTTGCTGGTTAGTGGAAAAAAATACTTGTGCGCTACATCGAGGATAGATAATTGTTAATGCTACACTTCCCGTTGTCGCTGCAGCACTCAAGGTTTGTGCACGTGTTTACAGTGCAACGAATGGACGTTCTGTGCGTCATCTTCATTATGAAAAAAGCCCAGCGTAAACGTTTTCTTGCATAGTGTGCAGCACGCCTCGCGGTCATTCGGCACAGATTTTACCCAAAAGTATTTTGGATCCTGCAGCCACTTGGGGTTAAACCGGCACTTTCCCATTCTTCACCTCACCTCATTAAAAAATGACGCCGCTGCACTCTAGATTTGTGTTTACAGTAGCGTTCTACAACGAATCATGGGTATTGACGTTCTGTGCGTCATCTTCATTATGAAAAAAAAAACTTCGTCCTTTAGGTTGCACACTGAAATGTTTTTTGAAAATTTAATGCCGCAGTGAAAAAAATTCCAGACTTTTAACAGCTAATTCAATGCTATTAATGCTCTTAATGCTGGATAACTAAATTCAATGCCTTTTTAATATTTTTAATAACCCGCGGGAACCCTGTAACTAATCAGGGGGAGGGAGAGATTATTATGAAATCCCAAATGAAGAAGTAGGCAAGTGTGTGTCTGTCTGTGTGTGTGTTTATTAGTTACCTGAGCGTGTTGGTTGAGATGGCCACTATGCCCTCGGGACACTGTTCGGAGGCGAAGCCTGAGGCATACTCCAGCGTCTCGTAGGAGAGGGGAGTCAGGTGGAAGCGCGACTGGTACGAGTAGCTCAGCCACGAGCGACTTGACATCGCCAACACCTAAAGGCCAGAGGACAAGGACACACACACATACACAATGAGGAACAGCTCAAAGCACCTCCTACACTACGCTTTAACACACACGAGCGACTTGACATCGCCAACACCTAGAGGTTACACAGAAACAGCTCACAACAGTCCGCTCAGTCAGTCAGTCAGTCAGTCACACACACACATTTCAGCAGCCCTGCTCTTAACCCTATCCAGACAGGGGGGGGGGGCTAAAAGTGCCCGCACCAACTTTGATGTCGTATAACTCCTGAATGACTAAAGCTATGACTACGAAACTTTGTGACTTTTCCTAGAATGAAGTTGGCTACAATGTGATACCAAAAGATTAGGTTTATCATTTGTGTTGTTGCCATGGCAACGGTTTTCTGACAGGTACGCCTGACCAAAAATCACTAATCTAAGCCTCATCATCATCACTTTTCATATTTTTTTTACATTTTCATTAGCATCAGACACCCTTGTGAACATTTGAAGTGGTCTGATGCACATAATGTATTTTCCATTTAACTTGGGTAATGCACATCAATTTTGGTTATTAAGGTGACATTTTGGGCAATAAAATCAGGAAATGACGTCATAATGACATCATAATATCCAATAATGACACCAAACTGATGTCATTCATAGATCTTTGGCTGAAGATCATCCCCTCCAAGTTTGGTGGTCATACGTCATTCTGTTCCTAAGTTATGAGGGGGGGGGGTCAAAAGAGCCCCCCCCCGGTCCCAGGAATGCCAAAAAAGCCCGGTCTGGATAGGGTTAATGTATAGTCTCCCCTCACACATACAGTAGAGATACTCTTACACTCACACCAAACTCTTAAGGTGACACTCTGATACAGTGCCATCACTATAACACTCTTACAGCTTAATGACACAGAATACACGCATATATAATACATATGGAATACACACATCGATATCTCGCATGATTCATTCAAAAGACGTAGCCATACACAGCAGGCATGCTATCCACAGAATTGACATGTAGTGGCGTAGACTGCTTCAGCTGCGAGTAACTACATGTAACACGCATGCAAGTCGATGACATCACTACTTACAGCTTCCTGTCCCTGCATCCTGACCCGGAAGAGCTTGACGGGTCGCGACCCCAAGTAGCGTGTGCGAGTGTCCGACAGATCTCCAGTCACGGGGTCCAGAACCGTCCGCAGCAGCACACCGTTCTAGACACAGAACACGGAGGAGCTCAGAACACACACCATCTCACTGTGTGTGTGTGTGTGTGTGTGTGTGTGTGTGTGTGTGTGTGTGTGTGTGTGTGTGTGTGTGTGTGTGTGTGAGGGGAGTTATACTGTAGTGGAGGGCACCCCCCAAAATAATTTCAGCAGGTTCCAAATAAAAAAAACAGGTCTCCCGAGAGTAGAGGGGAAAGAAAACTGAATACTGCTTTCAAAGACTATATAATTTAGGCAAAAAGGAGAGCAACATTGCTTCCTCAAACAAGATCAAACGATCAAAACATTTCCCTACTTTATGTATTGAAGCCAGTCTTATGAAAGACGTGGACAAATCGTGCAAGTAAAGACACTGAATTCAGAAATGGCTAAGCTCTCTCCAGCACTGGGTCAGAGAAGAGACATGGCAGATTCATCATGCTCAGTGTTGTGTATCATCAGAGAGAGAGTGTGTGAGTGTGCACGTGAGTGTGTGTGTGTGTGTGTGTGTGTGTGTGTGTGTGTGTGTGTGTGTGTGTGTGTGTGTGTTCAGATCATGCTTTGATGTTTTGGAACGGACTCTTATTATCTGGAATGTGTGCAACGGTTTCGTGCCAACATCAGCTAAGTTTCACTTATGTCAAAACAAAAGCAAAACGGCCCATCAACTTGGGACCATTTCACAAACGCAAAAGCAGAGACGGACAAAAAAAAGAACCAAAGTACTGGGCAGATCTGGGAGACAAAATGTACTGTTGGTACGCACGTCCCCAGATGGGAGATAGTAAGTTGTGATGGCTGCCATTGTCTAGAGTGGTGTATGTGAAGGACTCATTTTAGCAACCGCTTATCTCTCGCTAAGAGGCTACAGGAAGGGGAAGGGGAAATTCGTCTGAGCTAAACAAACACACATATCCATTTCCACATCACACACACATCTGTATCCTAACGCTATCAGCAGGCATGTGTGTGTGTGTGTGTGTGTGTGTGTGTGTGTGTGTGTGTGTGTGTGTGTGTGTGTGTGTGTGTGTGTGTGTGTGTGTGTAACGGTGAGTGTAACTGTGCGTGAGAGGGTGACGGTGTCAGTATGTGCATTAGTTTGAGAGTTTGTAAAGGTGAAAATTCCAGTCTGTTATGCTTGTGTACCTGTAGTCCTATGTTAAGGTATAGGAACCCGATGGTGCCCTTATCTTCCAACTGGTCTGTGTGCGTAGGTTCCCATTTGTGTGTGTGCGTAGGTTCCCGTTCATGTGTGTGTGTAACTGTAGTCCTATGTTAAGGTATAGGAACCCGATGGTGCCCTTATCTTCCAACTGGTCTGTGTGTGTGTGTGTGTGTGTGTGTGTGTGTGTGTGTGTGTGTGTGTGTGTGTGTGTGTGTGTGTGTGTGTGTGTGTGTGTGTGTGTGTGTAGGTTCCCATTTGTGTGTGTGTGTAGGTTCCCGTTCATGTGTGTGTGTACCTGTAGTCCTATGTTAAGGTATAGGAACCCGATGGTGCCCTTATCTTCCAACTGGTCTGTGTGTGTGTGTGTGTGTGTGTGTGTGTGTGTGTGTGTGTGTGTAGGTTCCCGTGTGTGTGTGTGTGTGTACCTGTAGTCCTATGTTAAGGTATAGGTGTGTACCTGTAGTCCTATGTTAAGGTATAGGAACCCGATGGTGCCCTTATCTTCCAACTGGTCTGTGTGTGTGTGTGTGTGCGTAGGTTCCCATTTGTGTGTGTGCGTAGGTTCCCGTTCGTGTGTGTGTGTACCTGTAGTCCTATGTTAAGGTATAGGAATCCTATGGTGCCCTTCTCTCCCAGCTCGTCCTGTTTCTCCACTCCGCCCATCTCCACAATACACAGCGACTCCGGCTGCGCAGGCAGGGCCTGCATACTCAGCGGCTGCAGACAGTCCTGTAGGACACACACGCACGCGCACACACACACACACACGCGCACACACACGCGCACACGCACGCACGCACACACACACACGCACACACACGCACGCACACACACACACGCACGCACACACGCGCGCACACACACAGGGTTAGGGCTACATCCTCACAGCCTGGCGATGCCATCCTGTGTACTTCCAACCAAAGATTTTGGCTCCACACATAGTCTGGCTAAACCCTCCTAGCTCGGTTCGTTCACTGTTCTGCCAATCAGCAAACAGCTGAGAGTGGTGACGCTGAACTCACCCGCGGAATCTGTTACTGATTGGTTAAGGCAACACTATTCACACTTAAGTCTTGTCATTTGTGTGCTTTTGCAACACTATATCGGAACAATCATGCTAATAAAGCACAATTTGGAATTTTAATTCGGAATTCGGAACAATACATTTAAATGGCAGAGAAAGCTCAGACCATCTCCCACGGAGTTGAAGGAGTCAACGTCCTCATATCTTGAATCACTCTAAAGTGACGAGTTTTGGACTGCTGCTCATTCTCCCGCTGACCCAGATATCATCTTGCAACACTACACTGCTACCCACCCCAGACACATCACCCCCCTCCACCCTCGTTACCGAGAGACACTACATCATCCTACAGTGCTTCCCCACCCTGGGACATTACACCCCCCTCCCCTGTGCTGATGTCTTACTCTGGTGGCACGCAGCAGAGTCCATCATTTCCTGTAAACAGGTTTCAGAGCAAATAGATGACTGTGACCATGATGACCACAGGCGACCCAAACATTCCCCACACACACACACAGACACACACCTCAGCATAACCCTCCCCCCACCACAGTCTTCATCTCCGCGCGTGCACACGCGCACGCACGCACACGCGCACACACACACACACACACCTCATCCCCCAACCACAGCCCAACCCTAATCTCTCCATGACCCCATGCCAACCCACCACCATTATTCATCTGGAATTCACTTGGAATTTCCCCATCAGCGTCCGCCCGTCTGTGTGTGTGTGTGTGTGTGTGTGTGTGTGTGTGTGTGTGTGTGTGTGTCACTCACTGCAGTCCAGGATCCAGCTTCCCACAGGTTTCTGTCCTTACATGCCAAAGTGGCAACTCCACCACCACACCATCCTGCCCAGTCGCCCCCCTCTCCCTCCCCCCAGGTCTCTGTTCCAACCCAGAAGAGTTATGAGCTAAAACTCCACACTGAAACTTCCAGCCATGTGCAGCCGTGACCCTGAAACTCCCCAACTATGAGCTCAACTGGTAATCTGCCCAGCGCCTGGCCCCCCACCCCGAGCTGAACAAACATGCACGCACGCACACACACATTCACGCACTCCAGCCCTGAGCCCAGTGACACTGGCACATTCTTGAAGCATTAGACATAGGGCTCCCTCTGACCTCCTCTACCACACACACACATGCACACAACACACGCGCACACACACAATGCCATGGACAGTGTTGTCAACCTATCACACGGCCAGGAAGCGCACACATAAAACACAAACGTACACGTACACGTCCACGTCCACGTCCACACACACACACACACACACACACACACACACACACACACACACACACACACACACACACACACACACACACACACACACACACACACACACACACACACACACACACACACACACACACACACACACACACACACACACACACACACACACACACACGCAGTGTCGTACCGAGGGGTCGAGGGAGATGATGCGGACGGTGTTGTCGACCAATCCCACGGCGAGGAAGCGCGAGCGCTGCTCTCCTGGCGGCACGTTGGCCAGACTCATGCACACCACATCAGCTGACATCTCCTTACGCTCCGTGTACTCATTCAACTGGCCCGACTGCAGGGGAGAAGAGTAAGACAGAAGAGAAGAAGAAGGAGATAGGGAGAGAGGAAGAAGAGGTGGAGAAGGAGAAGAAGATAGGGGGAGAGGAAGAAGAGGTGGAGAAGGAGAAGAAGATAGGGAGAGAGGAAGAAGAGGTGGAGAAGGAGAAGAAGATAGGGGGAGAGGAAGAAGAGGTGGAGAAGGAGAAGAAGATAGGGAGAGAGGAAGAAGAGGTGGAGAAGGAGAGGACAAGAGGAACATGGGGACAAGGAGAGATTAAGACATAACAAATGTGTTCATGCATCCCTTACATCTGCTAATGACCACTAATGTATGGGGGTCAAAGACGTCCAAAAAGGAATCGTCATTCAGTGTAACGGATACCTTCTGCTGACTGTAACTGTAAGAAACATGACTCTTTTTATTTTTATTTTTTCCAGTGAATTCATGAAAGTCTCGGCTGTCATCCATTCACTTGAAACAATTTAAAAATCATGTTTTCTTAGTTACAGTCAGCAGAAGGTATCCGTTACACTGAATGACAGTTCCTTTTTGGACGTCTTTGACCCATGGACTGAGTGCCGCCATGCATATCAACAATATACTGTATGATATTAGCAGGGCAATTAAGACAGACCTCTGGCATCAACATTCATAATAAAAAAATCACAACATATTAGCATGAGGAAGCTAAAAGAAGCTAAACCTATGTCTGATCCCTGTTATGACAGGTGGTTAGCAGCCTGATTGAATCATCGACAGCATTGTTGCTAATCAGTTAGCAACTTACTAGGGTTCCAATGGGAAATTGCATTGCAACCAACTCAGAGGCTAACTTAGTTAGCAACGATGTTGTCGCGAAACGCACTCCAGGTCTGGCCCTCTAAAAGGCCCCACTCAACCATAATCAGAGTCTGAACTCAGATGTTTTTGAACACGACAGGATAATCAGTATAGATGCTCCGATCGATTGGCTGCCGATCACCTTCAGTCGATATTGACTAAAAATAGCTGGATCGGCAACCCAGATGAAGCACTGATCAAAAAGCAGATCGCGAGGTATTAAATTCCTCACACAACTTTTTTTTTGCTGTTCTTTTACATTTGGTATTGCGCATAGTAAGGTGCTGGCTCTGGGTATGTTAAAAATATGCAGCA
This sequence comes from Engraulis encrasicolus, assembly GCF_034702125.1. Classification (NCBI taxonomy): domain Eukaryota; kingdom Metazoa; phylum Chordata; class Actinopteri; order Clupeiformes; family Engraulidae; genus Engraulis; species Engraulis encrasicolus. The sequence continues at coordinate 47,209,236 of NC_085860.1, read as the reverse complement.
AAATCATACATCATTACTTGCTTTTAAATTATGTGCATTCCCCTTTCATAGTCACCATCCATATGGTATCTATCTGCATCAAGATGGACCGATCTTTACATACACACATGTACAGAAGGAAGCAAAACATAACTCATCTTTGTGTGCAGGCCAGAGTCAGATCATTGTTCCAAGCCTGCATAAGGCTTTAATAGGATTTACTGAATAGAGTGTTCATTCTCTTTTGCTAAAGGGCCGTGCTCTAGAAATGCTTTACAGCAACACATATGTTAACATCAACACTAATGCTCCAATACTCTAATGGTCCTGATACACACGCTTTACTCTAATGCCTTCCGCTCAATCAACCTCTTCCTGAACCTTACAAACACAAATATGCTCAGCAGGTCTGATCAAGACTTAATGACTAATTACTGGATAAGAATACCACTGCTCTCGCCAGCAGTTCCTGTTGTTGACAGCCAATTAGGCGTCAACGTGACACATTCTATTGTTGGTGCCGTTTTATAAATGTGTGTGAATGGCATGACCCCTGAGAGAGAGAGAGAGAGAGAGAGCGAGAGAGCGAGAGAGAGAGCGAGAGAGAGAGAGAGAGAGAGAGAGAGAGAGAGAGAGAGAGAGAGAGCGAGCGAGAGCGAGAGCGAGAGAGAGGCAATCAGAACAACATCGCAATAATCTGCTGAGAAGCTTATCTGCAGAGAAGGGGGAACAAGTAGTCAGACAACATCACTGCCAAAACAACTCTACAGCACCTGCACCTGAATAGAGGCAATGGCCAGTCAGAACCGTAGCTATAGCTGCATATGGGCCTTCCAGAGCTCATCAGATTTTAAAAGCTGAGATCAGAGGTGTTGAAATTCTCTTCATGAAAACACATCAGAGAAGAGACATGAAAACTCATCACTTCATCAGCACTAAATAATGTATGTGCATTGCAAGCAGAGCTGCTGAGGTGCCAGAGTTGTGGGTCTGGCTGGGGGTCTGAACAACTCTTAACTGGCTGTGTGCACTGAATTTGAGTGTGCGCTTGTGTGTGCGTGCATGGGTGCTTACCGGGTCCATCTCAAAGTACACAAGCTCTCCGCCGGTGAGGGCGATGACGACTTGTCTCTGGTTGACAGCGCAGCGGACAATGGTCTTCTTGCCCGGTGTCTTCCACTCGTTCACACGCTTATCCGCGCGGATGTGGCGGATGCCATCGGGGTACACCTGTCACACGTCACAAAAAATGCCTCGTCACACATGAGGTTACAGAAGGCGCCATATGTGCATATACACACACGTTATAACAAGCCGTCATAGGTCACAAATTAGAGGTCGCGTCACACAATAGGTAGGACATGATGTGTCATATGACGTGTCAGGACACACATAAACACTTTTTAACTGCATAACACAAGAGCTCAAGTAGTCAAATTAAATTCAAAACACTGCACTTTGAAAATAAGTAATTTCCAAAACAATAGAAAATCAGAACCAGAATATAGGGTGGCATTCCTCAAACTTTGTTCCAACACCCTTTAAATGGGACTTGCCATTTGAAAGTTTGAAAAAAATTATGCAAGCTAACCAGTGACCCAAAACATGGGGGCAAAAAATATCACCTCATTGCAGAAGCATGAAAAGTGGACTCACATTCATTTCTAGAAGTGTGAAGACGTGACTTATCATGCATCATACGGTATTTTGTGAAAAGGCCTGTCGAGGCAAGTTTCCATCTGAATGACGTGAGGCTGTGGGGGTGTGAGAGACTGCGGTGGTGTGAGGTGTCAAGCCAAACTGCAGTGCACCATGGGAGGGCCATCAGGTGTCAGCTTGAGCATGCAGGGCCCAAGAATAGGGGCAGCGTAATCTACATGTAGAGTCTTGCTTATTCTGCTACTCTTGCACTTTCATTTCTCATAATTGATAAGGTTATGGCGGAGAGAGAGTGATGGAGTGTGTGTGTGCGTGCGTGTGTGTGCGCGCGTGTGTGTGTGTGTGTGTGTGTGTGTGTGTGTGTGTGTGTGTGCGTGCGTGTGTGTGCGCGCGTGTGTGTGTGTGCGCGTGCATGTATGCATGCGTGCAATAGTGTGTCCCACTCCAGTAGAGTTGGAAGGGGAGAGGGTGTATGTGTGTTAGTGTCTTTGTTACCAGCCTCTTTGGGTAGAGGACAGAAGTGTGTGTGTGTGTGTGTATGCGTGTGTGTGTGTGTGTGTGTGTGTGTGTATGCGTGTGTGTGTGTGTGTGTGTGTGTGTGTGTGTGTGTGTGTGTGTGTGTGTATGAATGTGTGTGCTACCTGCACTAGTGCGTCCTCCCCCAGTAGGGAACATGAGAGGGTGGGCGTGGTTCCCAGGAAGCCAGAGTCCGTCACTTCCTCTACGGTCTCACCAATGGACAACACCAGCGTAGCGTTCACGAACGACACAATGATGTAGGCATCAAACTCATCTGCAGAGGAGATGAGAGAAGAGGAGAAGGAGGGGGAGAGGAGAGGAGATGAGGGGAGGGGGAGAGTAGAGGGTGAGATGAGCAGAGGAGGGGAGGAAGAAGAGGAGAGTAGAGGAGTAGAGGGGATGAGAGGAATGGAGGGGAGAGGAGGGAAGGAAGGAGAGGAGAGGAGAGGAGTAGAGGGGATGAGAGGAGAGGGGATGAGAGAAAAGGAGAGGAGAGGGGGAGATGAGAAAGGGAGAGGAGAGGGGGGGAGGGAGTAGGGAGGAGAGGAGAGTAGAGAGAAGTGGGGTGAGTGGAGAAAGAGCATTGTCATTTTTGTGTGTGAGCGGCGCACGCATGTGTGTGTGTGCGTGCATGCATTCATACATGCACGCACGCACACACGTGCGCCGCTCACACACAAAAATGACAATGCGTGCATGCATGCCTTGCGTCACAGGAAACCTGAAAGGCTCAGATTGGTCTGGTGTGCGGGCTGTTGGTTATGGGGTGATGGTTTCAGGTGAGGGGCGACTGGTTTCGGTTGTGTCATGAGACTTCTGAAGAAGAGCAGCCAAAAATGTTTCTGCACAGCCAGCAACTATACTGTCAGCACTTGGGTCTTCTACAGAAACAACCGTTACTTGTGCACGTAGTGTTCTGACAAACCACAAAGAAGAATACACAACACAATACTGCCATTACTTTACTCATAAGAACTCAACAAAGGCAAACATAAATAAAACAAAGTTGAGGATACTTTAGTTCCTTCAGCCTCATAGAACTAGTGATATTTTGGATATTGTCATTTTTATCTTTTCCACTATTCTCGGTCTCCCTCTCGAGGTGCATATCCCCCCCAATCCTCTTTCTCTGTCTGCACCCCTCCTTTTCTCCCGGTCGGGGCATGCTCATCAGTCAGCCTAGCACATTTCTTCCCAGAAGTCACATGACTTCAGGGAGCTGGCAGAAGGGCTTTGCAACAGACAGACAGCAGCCTGCCAGCAACACCGTTAATGCTGAAATGGGACTTCCCATTTATGCACACAGATGCACTCACACACAGACAACGCACTAACAAATGCACACATTACATTATAACAATGACATGAGAAAACGAACATAAACAGGTAACATCTGGCACACGTAAACAAACGTGTAACATCTGACAGGTAAAGACAAATAGGGCAGGTACCTTCCACGTGTCTGCGCACCGTCCACACAGCGTTGGGGTTACCGGGCAGCTCCGACACTGCCATCTCTGACACCTGCCAACAACGCACATGTTATTCACAGCTAATGCATGCACAGTATAATACGTACCCTGAACACATGCATAGTATACACATAACCTAACACAGCACACGCACATGTGCAGGAGCGCAGGCGCACGCACACACACACATGCACGCGCGCACACACATATGCGCGCCGCACACACATATGCGCGCCGCACACGGTTTTAATAATGCAAATTGTGAGGCCTTCAGTTTTTCTCTTCTTCTCTGTTGAACACACACACTACAACCACACAGCCCCACAGTTTCTTTTCTCACACACACACACACACACACACGCACGCACGCACACAGAGGTTAGTGTATGCTTACCTCCAGTCCGTGCCTGAGGACCCTGAGTGTGGATCTGGGGCCTCTTCCACACGACACGTACAGTTGAGGAGTGTCCTCATTGGCCAGATCAGCAATCTACACACACACGCATACACACACACACACACACACACACACACACACACACACACACACACACACACACACACACACACACACACACACACACACACACACACACACACACACACACACACACACACACACACACACACACACACACACGCATACACACACACACACGCGCACACAATTACACCCACCGCAACATAAACATCTGTGGTCACTATTCAATCCTGATGGGTAAGAGGAGAGGAGTAGCCCTGTCCGGCTTCGAATCCAGGGCTTTAGGGGTCCCCAACATATGCCAGTGTTGCACATACACAAGACGGTTTTGTGGCGCAGCACCACAGAATGGAAGTTCACAACCACAAATTGAATCACCAGCCAAAACTACACGTCAATGAGGGTATACACACAATACCTCTACTGGCCCGTAGCCTGTAGCCCGCTGCCTGTAGCACCACACAATGCTACTCGGTTTATGGGAAAAAAACGATATGCTCTGACCGCTTAAGCCATAGAGCTTGTCGTCATGACAGTGATGGTCACTTCATCGCTATTCCCCTTCCATCCATAATATTTCTACGGCGGTTGTCAATCGGTTCGGTTTGTAATAATGCCGTGTTATGTGGTCCTAGCTACTGTTCACTACTAAAACATGCTGAGATCAGAGGTGTTGAAATTCTCTTCATGAACACACGTCAGAGAAGAGACATGAAAACTCATCACTTCATCAGCACATCAGTGTGTGTGTGTGTGTCTAAGGGGTCTTACACACCAGGGCGCTAAACGGTGTCTCATTCAAATGAATGGCAAAGTAGCACGCTAGCTTTGGCTGTGGGGAGGGTTTTGAACAGGACTGGCCGCGCACGCCGACGCTGTCAGTGTGAAAGGCAGAGAAAAACACGCCGGCCGAAACTAAGCAGAAAGACCACGTTCGTCCCGTTCGGCTTTGGTATGTTTGACCCCTAAGGGTTTGCATCTTAGATAGATTTCATGGATTTGAACATTAAGTGTTGCTTGCTCTGGTGTCAGTTACTGAAAACAACAAGAACACATGTTTCCACAACTAAGTATGGAGATTCTATCAGGCAGAGTGCAAAGATAGGATGTGGTTGGTGTGTGTGTGTGTGTGTGTGTGTGTGTGTGTGTGTGTGTGTGTGTGTGTGTGTGTGTGTGTGTGTGTGTGTGTGTGTGTGTGGCGTGAGCAGAGAAGCATCTTCAGTGTTGAGAGATGGCACTTTGGTGATCGTGTGGTGTGATTACGTGAGCAGAGTGGAGGAAGGGTGTTGCACAAGTTTGCACACTGCGCTAAAAAAGTGCATCATAACGAATACAATGCCGGTATGTGTGAGGTTTGTGGAATATGAAGCACAATTACGAAAACTCCCGTTTCTCAAGCTGTTTTGTTTGAGGTGTACGTGCTAGATGGTTAGTACGTGTGATAGCTGGACATGTCATGTTTCTGTGCTGCAGAAGGTCAGACAAGCTCAGACTCTCTCCAACATCATTTCCAGTAATCAGCTTGACATAGCTCAAGCAATGAGCCCATGGTGACTATGTGCATATATGCATGCATGTGCGCTCGAACCCATCTTGGTACTTTCCTTTGAATAAAAGGTGCACCATGTAGGATTGTGGCCAGAGAAGGTATTGCAACAATGCTGCTCATTGAAACTGTAAACGTACTGTACTTTGGTCATAATTGGAAATATTTGTTTATCACTTGCAAAATATTCATGAAAAGATCAAATATGTCAAATGCAGACATTCCGTTGTCCGGTAATTACCGGTCATTGGCCAGAAAAAAAATTGAATGTCCGGGAAAACAAATATCACCGGTCAAAGTGTCCGTTTGAAATTCCTAATATAGCCTAAACCCATCTATCTAAAATCTTTCTCTTCTTGGGCGCACACCGCTACGTCCTCGAAATGTAGATAAACATCATGGCTTTGCTGCTAAGGGAAATAAGAAAAATGTGATTCCTGTCGACCAATCAGAATAGCCGATGACGGTCAGATTCTTGACAGCTGACAGCTAGCGCTTCTCTCATGAGAAGAAAGATAAACAAACAGTGGCCGTGTTCAAAATCCAGTAATTAAATAAGCTGGCTGGTCTTGTTTTCAACACATCAGTTAGACTATTCCTGCCCCCAAATGGAAACACTTTCATAAATAAAGACAAGAGTTCACTGTGACTTCCTCGAGATTGATCCCAATGGTTCTTATAGCCAGTGTGTTTGTAGCAGTAGTAGCCTAGTTAGTTTGCTGGTCGGGGTAACTGTGACAATAGACAGTTGATGACTTTCGGTGCAGTTTTCTGCGTGTGGTAGCCTAGGCGATCTCGAGAGAAAATATCAAGGCTTGAACAAGAGGCATGTAGGCTTGCGAATGGCTCCAGCAATAGTACGTCAAATGGGACGCTTCAGAGCCGTCTGCTTGCCTGCGCTTGCCGATCCCTCCGTTCCCCAGCTCAGCTGACATTAACTTATTTCACGTTTAGCCTACTTGGACTGTTCACTTGTTCACAGTGCGCTTGCTATTTGGGGAAATTAAAATATCACTTTGTAATGGTCGTTTTCCCACTATCTGTATGTTATGTAGGCTATGGATGATGATGATGACGTGACAGAGAGAGGTGCGCGTGTCTGTGTCGTGAGTGCATTGAAGAGTTGGTGCCGAAAGCTGTAGGGGGTGAGGGACAGTCTCCGTGTGTACTGCCAATGTGTCTGTCTGATCTTGTTGCATTTAACAAAGTTGGTGGGGGTGTTTAGTTATTCATGCACGGTCTTGTGCAGGTCATGCAAGTGAGAATTCAAGCTAATTAGGAACGGTGAAATATAATGGCCGACCGTCATGTTATTTAAATGTCCGGAAGATGAAAACTCGGCTGGTCACTTTGTCCGGCAGATTTTTTTTCTAATGGAACCCATGGCATGAATTCTGGAAATAAACTACTAAATATATTACACAGTGCATATTAAAATATCCTTGCCCATCTCAGGAATAATAAGTGTGGCGGTAGATGATTGAGATATCCCCATTATGTTACACCTATGGCGAGGGTGCAGAATAAGCTGGACAGAGAATACTAGGGGCTCTTCTGCTCGGTGCAGGGAAACAGAAGTGGTGGTCTACACACAACCCCAGCAGCTAATTACCAAAGTGCTTCTCACCACACCATGCCCTCTTCCTTTTGTAGGGCCTCAGTTCCACAGAATAAGTGAAGCAGTGTGGTCTGTTTAGGTTTGGCAACATATTGCAACATGGGTATACACAGTACACCACATCTGTGGAGCTGGAAGGACATGATGGGCGAGAAGTTCTCCAGCTTATTCACAAGTGTGTGTGTGTGTGTGTGTGTGTGTGTGCGCGCGCGTGTGTGTGTGTGTATGTGTGTGCGCACGCACACATGACAGCTCATAATGGGCAATTGGTTCTCCTGCTTTGAAGAGTGTGTGTGTGTGTGTGTGTGTGTGTGTGTGTGTGTGCTCCTGGTATGAGGGGAGAGGTTTTCCTCTTCTGGTGAGAGTGTGAGTGTACCTGACAGCTCATGACGGGCCATACAGTAAGTTCTCCTGCTCTGAAGTGTGTGTGTGTGTGTGTGTGTGTGTGTGTGTGTGTGTGTGTGTGTGTGTGTGTGTGTGTGTGTGTGTGTTTATACCTGACAACTCATGATGAGTGATGGGTTCTGTTGCTCTGGAGTGTGTGTGTGTGTGTGTGTGTGTGTGTGTGTGTGTGTGTGTGTGTGTGTGTGTGTGTGTGTACCTGGCAGCTCATGATGGGCGACAGGTTCTCCTGTTCGTCAACAAGCACCAGGTTCTTCAGAGGGCGGGGCTGGAAGAAGAAGGTGTCTCCCTCCTCCAATGGCATTGCAGAGGAGAACTCTGGTTCCTCATCGTCATCACCCAGGTGAGCAATCTGGTACAGGTAGCTGTAGCACACACACACACACACACACACACACACACACACACACACACACACACACACACACACACACACGCACACACGCACACACACACACACACACCACACACACACACACACACACACACACACACACACACACACACACACACACACACACACACACACACACACACATTACCAACTGAACAGAAACACACTCTTCTAAATCTAATAGCAATCCATAGTTAGTGAGAATACGGTAGTAATGACTAGTGATTTTATTTTTCTGTTTAAGAAAGGAGTGTTTCCCATAGCAGGTAGGCAGCACACAGCCCACCATCCACATCAGATGGGCAGGCATAGGCTCGTCTCGCTGGTCCACAAATACACTATAGATCAGGGATTCTTAACCATAGGGCCGCGGCCCGAAGCTGGGCCGTGCTCAGAAACTTAAGGGCCGCGGAAAAGTTGCATCCTCGCACCGCAGGCCCGCGATGGGCCGTGCAACTGCATGCATTATCAATCAAAGATGCTGAAGACGGCGTGCGCCTTTTTACTCTAGCGCAGTTCTGCTTAAATGACCACGCACCGCTCCTCACGTTTAGTTACAAAATAACATAAGCGATTGAAATGTTACTTTACTCAAACGGATTCTGTTTACTGACAAAGCAAAACCGTTAGCTTGTGTCCCCCAAAATACATTTATTTAATGAAATTTCTGCGATATTGTGCAACAAAGCTTTACGTTTTTGACAGGCTGACAGAAGTTTCTGTTCTCGCGTCACATCTGCACATCACTAAGTAAAACTTAAAGCGTCTTGAATCAACCCTCAGCAGATTCATCACAAATCACAAACAGAGCTGTTACAAATGTCAAATGTATGAATGGCTCTGTCCTGGTGCACTGTGAGATGATTGTTTATCATTGAATATAGAAGAGTGAGCTCATTTAATACAGGTTTTCCATTAGCCTACAAAATGCATTAGGCTAATAGTCCTAATTTTTTTTACTATAAGCTATTTTTTTAAACAGGATTTTTTTTTTTCCACACATACACACAAAAAATATTATTATTATTATATATATATATATATATATATATATATATATATATATATATATATAGCCTATAGGCCCTATATAATTATTGTATTATTTTAAATTTATGTTATACCATATAATGTGTGTGGGCATGGGCAATACTATATGGGCCCCAGGTGACTCTGCACAGAAAAAAAGGGCCTCAGCGTCAAAAAGGTTAAGAACCTCTGCTATAGATGATTTAACCTCTCTGACTTGCTTGACTGCCCTGGACAGTGCTGTACTACTGGATTGCACCTATATATTCCCGTCTTAAAGGTCAGATTAGACTTCTGCAACTGCGCTTGTCAAAAGTCGCGTGGGAGTGGCCACGGACCAACATTGTATTCATGCATCTGCGAGTTCTACGAGGTCCGAGGTCTCGTCACGAGCCACATTTGACTTTCACTACATTGTAAGCACTGCGGTCATTATGAAGCAATGTTTAGCTAGGTATTTTCACACAAATTGCAAAAGCAATGCACTGGTATCATTATTTGACATTGCAGTCTGTTTTCACGAGCAGAAAATGCAAGCATCTAAAGACAGTTGATTCTGCCGATGTGTGTTTACATTCAGTGGAGGAGGCTACGGTAGTAACACCGCAGGCATTGTGCCACGACTGTTCAACTGATGCATTATTTGTGACTTAGCTTGTAGCTGCATGTATTTACACACAAGGCATTAATATAGTTTTAACAGAAAACAGCTCTGCTCTCGCAAACTACTGGCATTGCGCTGCCACAAGAACAGAACAAGGAAGTTGCGAGACGACCAATCATAGCGCCTTTTTGTCTGCGTCCTCCGCGTCCGTCCGACGGATAGTTAGAATTTTTTCGAGGCGCTCGAGGACGGGCGCAGAGCCTCTGCGAGGGGGGCGTGGACTCGCACAGACAGAAGACGGACGGACGCAGAGGCTATGCGTACGAAGCATAAATCTAGCTTAAGCCTACATAGGTTTTCTAAATGTTGAATGTTTCAAATGATAAATGTTCCAAATTGCTATTGTTTTTCTTAAATGTATTATTACTGACTACTTGTTACGCTCTGATATTGGTCCTGTCTAGCATTTCATTGTCCGTCCTGCTCATGTCAGTCTTGTGTGTATTTCTAGGGCTTTGCATGGGATAGAGAGAAAAGCAACTTTCAATTTCCTTGTGTGACCTGTGCCTATGAAGAAACTGACGCTAAAGTCAACTTGACTAGTTGCTGAGATCAGAGCACTACAGAAGTCTCTCCATGGTCATGTCAGAGAAGAGACATGAGAAACTCATCACTTCATCAGCATGCACAGCTCACACGGTTGAGTAGGGGACTACAAATTGACCAGGCACTTAGCTCTCTCTCATACACACCCACACTTGCAAAGGCTTGGACATTACCAAACCCCCCAGCCCATAATATCCACTCACTGGTTTCCAAACTCTGTGGCCACGAAGAGGAAGCCGGTCTTGAGGACACACATGGCCGTTGCCACGGGGATGGTGTCGAAATACTTCAGACGGATCTCAGTCACCTGCACAACACACACACACACACACAGACACAGACAGACACGTTATTTCTCTGAAGAGGTAGTTTAGAGAAGAGACATGGAGCATCGTCATGTTCGAAGCCTGGTCGCCTGAGCTGGGTTTCAGTCATTTAGCCTCCCACTGAAATACTACTTAGTGTTACAGTTCTTTTCTTAATAAACTGAAGTAGTTCAACAGCGTTTGTGTATGTTGCTCTCTTTACCAGTGCTTAAATTGTCAAGTCGGAGGTCCCGGAGCGCTGAGGAGTAGTAGCTCCGGCGTGAAAAAAAGCGCAGGGGGGGTGGTTGGGTGTCGAACAACCCTGTGAATGGGGATGTATGCGCAATAACAAACATAAATATGAAACGGTATAAATAGGCTACCTGCTACTGAGTGCTGGAAATATTCTGATTTCATTTGGGTGGACTATTCAGCATGCAAGCCAATGCCAAAAGGAAAGTTTGTTAGTTTGCTCTGGTAAACGCAGCATCACGCATCCTTTATCTGTGGACCTACCTGTCGAGAGCAAATTCGGAAACATGCAGTAGCACCAAATACCCTGCGCAGTTTCATACTCTCTGCATAACCATATAAAACTAATAGAACGCAAAGCCCAGATCACATTTGCTGGTCCCCCTTTCTAGTCGCCATTATGACTAATGTTGAAAGTAAATTAAGACTGATATTTATAAAGATCCCTCGATATCCCCCGACACTTTAGGCCTATAAAGTGCCCTCGAAGTGCCTCCCACTGAAATACTACTTTGTGTTACAGTTCTTTTCTTAATAAACTGAAGTAGTTCAACGGCGTTTGTGTATGTTGCTCTCTTTACCATCTCCTTACTCTTCAGTGTGACTTTAAGAATGTCCCCCTTCTCCACCCGGTGTGTGTGTGTGTGTGTGTGTGTGTGTGTGTGTGGTCTCACCATCTCCTCGTCTGTCTCCAGTGTGACTTTAAAGATGTCCCCCTGCTCTGTCTGGGCCAGGAAGAAGAACATGCTTTTGGTCTTGTGGGTCGCCGAGCACACAAAGATCATGCCCCTCTCAGGGTCATCCAGGTCATTCTGCAAACACGCGAACACACACGCACACACAAACACCATTTTACGTGCAATACCAATTACATTGTAGGTGCTCTACAAATAATGGTATACTTTATGAAAGTCTTTGCACATCTACACATTTCAAAACTTCAATAATAAGTTGCTGAGATCAGAGCATTAAGGAAGTCTCTCCATGGTCATGTCAGAGAAGAGACATGAGAAACTCATCACCTCAACAGCACGTCCAGCTGGGGACAAAATTCACACACAAAAGCTCTCCAACCCTGCGTGCGATGCAGCGTGTTTTGTGTGTCTGGCTTGTGAGTGTTTGCCTCAGGGTTCCCACAACTTTTTCACGAACAAATTCAAGCACTTTTCAAGCACCTTCAAGCACCAAATTTTCAGTTTTCCAGCACCTTTAATAGATCGCGGGAAGAGGGTGTGGGAGTCCTCCCTTCGAAAATGTTGTGTTTTAAAGATGCAAATTCTCGCGTTCTAATCAATTCAAGGGTGTCAAATGGCAAATCCCATCTGACATCTCACTCCCTCAGATTTTTGATGTACCTGAACAATTTATTTCTATTAATTGACACAAAATTCACACACAAAAGCTCTCCAACCCTGCGTGCGATGCAGCGTGTTTTGTGTGTCTGGCTTGTGAGTGTTTGCCTGTGTAAATGGTGTGTGCGCCTGCATACCCTTCTGCGGGGGATGGGGCAGCGGATGTCGGGCTGGTCTCCAAAGTTCTTGTAGGTGATGTAGTTCTCAGAGCAGATCAGAACCCCACTGGGGCCGTCCGAACCGCCCGGCACTAGAGAGAGAACATTGAACATTACAAATGTACGTTATTAAATATTATACTAGCCTCGTTACAGCAACCCAATGGACTCGTCAAAACCGGCCTGCACTGTACAGAGAACATTAAATATTTAGATATTCAAATTACATTACATTTTACAGAAAGTTATTCTGATTACAGCACTCTGCTGGACCCCTCAAAACCACTAGTGTTCCCTGTATGTTTTGGCTTTATTGCGGTTTCTCTTTCCCCCTGCTCTCGGGTTTCCAAAATAGTCCAGTTCACTAGTGAAACATGCTGAGATCAGAGGTGTTGAAATTCTCTTCATGAACATGTCAGAGAAGAGACATGAAAACTCATCACTTAATCAGCACTACAGTACTGCGTGAGAGAGTGTGTGCATGCAAGAATCTTATTTGGTCCAACACAATGATTCTTAAATGGTGGGCCGGGGCCAACTGGTGGGCTTTGAAGGTATTACAGGTGTATTTTGAAATCATTTTCTACAAGTGAAAATAATATGTGTGTGCGTGTTGCTGTTGACAATTCAATTGAGTTGTTTTGTTCATTGGGTCAGGGGTAGGCCCTGGAAATTAGTGACAATATCAAGTGGGCCCCAAATTGGTAAAGGTTGGGATCATGGTTCAGCAGATGATGGATAATTGTAGACCCCTCAATAACTGGCTATGTGAGCCATTGACACCACTTGCTCTCGTGTGGTCAGTTTTTAGATGTGTGACCAAACTTCTTTCACAGTTACATTATGTTCCTGACTGAGAATAGATTTGGCAGTCATGAAATATTCACACATGGTCAACTGATTAAAAACATAGATGCTGTAAGACCAACTCTCTGTGTGTGTGTGTGTGTGTGTGTGTGTGTGTGTGTGTGTGTGTGTGTACCAGTAATGAGGAAGTTGCCGTGTTCCTCCAGGGCCTCGCTGTATTTGCGCACCACGTGGTTGAGGCCCAGGTCCAGCTCGTAGAAGGTCAGCGTCTGCTGCGTGTTCGATGCCGCCTCCCCCGTGGGGTCGTTATCTGCTTCCTGTAAAGAGGAGGATCATGGGAAATGTATTACAGGGGGGTGCGCCGGCACAGCACATCATACACCTGGGCACATACCATCTGCCAGCATTGCCCATGGGGACCCAGGGTGGAGTCAAACTCAAAATAAAAGATGGATGTTTTCATTCAAATAAATAAAACTAAACACTGAAACACCACAAAACACACCACTTCCGCTAAAACTTATTACATGCACCCCACAGCGACACTCTGGATGCCCATCCTCTGCTCAACAGGCACACAATACTATAAACACCACAAAATCTGAATGACACTGAAAATGATAACTTTAGTTATAAATGCTGAGATCAGAGGTGTTGAAACTCTCTTCATGAACACATGTCAGAGAAGAGACATGAAAAACTCATCACTTCATCAGCAGCAAGGCGATTTGAAGCAGCGAGGAGGCTGATTTGATTAGGCTGGCTTCATGAGATTCAGGACAACAGCTCCATCTCCTGGCTATACTTGAACATGTACAGATTGGTCCCTTAACTTACTTCCACTGAGGAATTTCACCCATTTGGTCATAGTGTGTAGTTAATTGATTAAAGACCCCAATTTCGGTGTGTGTGTGTGTGTGGTGTGTGTGTGTGTTCCATGCCCCCTGAAACAGAGCTCATCTCGAAAGTCATCTTACTGCAGGCTGCTGATCTTGCAGTAGTATCTAATGTGTGTTTTTTGTGTAGGTGTAGGTCACTGACCTCGTAGTCCATCTCCAGACATGCAAACATGGGGTTCTCAAAGCCCACGTCCACCCCCACCACATGGTAGACCAGTGTGTTGGCCTTATGGGCCTCCAGAGGAGACGAGATGGTCAGACGTGCAGCCGCGTCCCTGTTCAGGATGTAGACCAGCTTCTGCTTCTCTATCGCACCTGTTGAGAGGAGAGGAGAGGAAGAGAGGGGGGGAAGAGAGAGAGAGAGAGAGAGAGAGAGAGAGAGAGAGAAATAATCAGAACCACATCACAATTATGTTTTGCTCTTGGCCCTGCAGAGAAGGTGGAACAAGTAGTATCCATAGGCATAGCTGCATATGGGCCTTTCAGAGATCATTAGGTTTTAAATGCTGAGATCAGAGGTGTTCAAATTCTCTTCATGAACATATGTCAGAGAAGAGACATGAAAACTCATCACTTCATCAGCACTAGATACTGTACAGTATGTGCAAGCAGAGCTGAAATTCCCTGATGATGAGGACTGCATGCCACACCAACAGCACTCTCCAGAGCAGTCTTGGCCTGCATGGGCTTTAGGAAAAAATATACACAGCATCTCAGCGACGTGCTAACCCCTTCCTGATCATGTTACACCATACAATATACTATATTTACATTCCAACACTTCTTAAATTCATAGCCTCATTGTTGCCTTCATAGCCTCACGTTCCAAGTGGAGTTTAGCATATTGCGTAGTATTTCGCTGTTAGAAGTTTGTTGATCACTTTCCATCTCTGTCTGGAGCACGATACCCACACACGACTTTCATTGTTTTGGCGAGCTGATTAGAAAAGCCGACTTGATGGAGGACTAGGCTACTGTATTGAGTAAATTATTCAATAAAATATTCGGGAGATAGACAGATCATAATCACAGCATCAATCGCGCACACATCCAAACACACAGAGGCGCGACCCGTCCCTTTCCTTTCCTTTCCTCGCGTGTGCTTGCGCCCCGCGCACGCGCACATGCACACGCACACACACACACACACACACACACACACACACACACACGGCACCACTTCCTATTATCTCATACTCTTCTCCGTTGATTCGATTGCACTCACGTTTCGTCGGCTAGAAGTCAGCTGATGTTTCTAAACTAGGCAGCCACTACAACTTTCGAAACAGAAGTAAGACATTGACAGCAAGACATAATTTCCTTCACTCTTCCCTGTTGATTCGATTACACAGGCGGACTTAAGTTCCAGCAGTAACGCAAACAGGAACGCTTGTAATGCGCACTGACTGACATGGGCAGGAACTCGGCATTGTTGTGAGATTCTCACTCCTGTTACATCCGAAATTAACCACAGAAGAAGGGGCGAACCACGCAGGCCTAGTTACGTGACGGAATCAATAATAAGTTTGTCGTTTTAAATTAGCCTATATATTATTTTTTTTACCTCAACGTAAGTGACGTCATGGGCAACGCGAGGCCCTACGCAGAGAGCGTAGTGAGCGTTATGGGCCCGCCGGCTCTGGGAAGGAATCTGTGGCACACCGGTACTTAAAACTATTTTTCAAGGCAATATGGACTGTCCATGCTGTCTTGAAAAATAGTAAAACATAATGAAACCGGAGTGCCACAGTTTCCTTTCTCTTTATTTTTACATATTAGTGACTTGGTCCCATCTCTGGTGCCAGCACAAGAGGACACGTGACAAATGAAATCTTGAAATCTTACCGATCATGACGGCTCTGCCCTTGGGGTCGACGGCGAGGAACTGTCCCGGGACGATGCGCCTGCAGCCGCTCTTGCCGAAGGTCTCCTGGTGCACCTTCTCGAACATGTTCTTGGAGGCGTGGTACTCCAGGATGACGATGCGGCCAGAATCACTGCCCACCACAATGTAGTCTGCCGGGAGAGTGGAGGGGAATATATCACATGATTTTAATAACGAGTTTCAGAGTGAGGAGCCTTTTTGTTGTTGTTTTATTCCATGTCAGATGTATGTTTTGACCATTTAGATCTTCTTCAGATTCTCCATCTCATACCTATGGTATAAATAATAATAATATAACTAAAAAATAAGATACTAACACCATGCTGACGACAGAGTTGCTGTAACCACACAACATGAATCCAAGGGCATGTTCTTTACAAATTCGCTATGCATTTACTGGCATAACAAGCACACAGGTGAATGTGGGCTACTGTGTTCCCATGCTCCATGTTTTGTTTTTGTCTGATGGTGCTTTATGCTCCACAAGCATGGCACATGTAACAGTCTTGTTGTTACGTGCATGTCCTGTCTTAAAACGAGTCTTATTCGAGGATGTTAAATGAATTTCAGTGAAAACAGACAATAAAGTCCTATGGTATCGTATGCAACTGCCTCAGTCCTTGAGGTCTGATGACGCGTCATAAATTATGAATTACTATGAAATACAAACAGGGCCATGATGTAGACTGAAGGGCCTACTATATAATAATCAAAACAACCAATGCAGGGGTCCGTTTCTCGATTCTTGTCGTTGCTAACCGTCTTAAGACCGTCTTACCATTCCCTTGGATTTAGTGGTGAGCGTCGCTGTGGAGAGAGAGTTGAGTCGCTCTTACGAAGGACGTTGCTACCGTCGTTAGCAAAGACGCTTTCGAGATACAGACCCCAGCTTAGTCCAACCAAAGACAAACGCCACCACCACAACACATTACATCCTCCCAGAAACACATCATCATCATCTGGCCTTAAATGCTGAGATCAGAGAAATGAAATTCTCTTCATGAACACACGTCAGAGAAGAGACATGAAAACTCATCACTTCATCAGCACTGGTCTGAGAATGCAAATGAGGTGAGGACTGGTGTACACTCCACTCTTGGCCAGCATGGCACACATAACTTATTATACACAGTAACTGTGCCTGGAAAAACCTTCAGCGTTCACCCTCCCTGAAGGCCACCATAATCATAACCATTAAATTTGACGTGCATGATAACATCCGGTTTCCTTAGTGCTTTTCTCTAGTGCTGCCAACTCCCTGGGGAAAAATAAGGGACACCTCATTCCCGGGGGGGTCTATGGGGTCCTCCCCCAGGAAATTGTGTATTTTTCAGATGCAATTTCCTGCCTTTTAACCAAATTGTGTCCCGTTTCAGCTCAATACAGAACCATACTTTTGGTTCTAAATGTGTGACGATTCCATATTTCAAGGGACTGTTGGCAACCCTACGTTTCTCCCTCCCCGATGCCCGCGATCACGTTTCCCTCCCTGATACCCACCATCCCATCTCCCTCCTGATGCCCACCGTCACATTACTCCCTCCTCAATGCCCACCATCCAATTTCTCCCTTCTTGGTACCCACCTTTGGTGCCTCCGGTGAGCCTGAAGGCCATGAGGGAGCGGACGATGCCAAACACCTCCATGGTAAGCAGCGTGTGCACCTTCCCGGTGTTGGCATCTGGGCGCAGCAGCTCCAGAATCTTCCCTCTGGAAACAACAATCTCCTGCTGTTTGGTTCCTAAGTGGGGGGCACAAAGCACTCACATGAAAGTCCCAGCTTGCAGACAACAGAAAGAGGCAGCAATGGAGGCTAGAGAAGGTGGTGCTGGTAGGTGGCAAGGGTCAACAAACCTGAGAAGTTGCCATGGATAGCATGAGTGATGCCCGTTGCTCGCTGCAACGTCAAGTTGTAGAGAAACATGGTGGGTGTCTCCTTTCAGCCGGGTTCCTTGAAGTTGAGCAACACCTGGTGCTAAAAAATTAAAAACAACAGCATTCCATAAGTCTCAAGTTTAGTCTAACCTGTTAGCTACAGTGTTATTACAGTAGGATAATGGGGGCAGAAGAAAATGCAACTGGATGACGGACCAGAAAATTAGGGTATGCTATGAACAAGTTGAGCGACTGCTGCCTGCAGAAGGAAGTTAGCTGGGTACATTCATAGCTACAGTTGACTGACAAAATATTAGGTTATCCTGCAAAATTAACAAAACGTCATGACATTTGAGAAGGGGTGCGTCTGCGAAAGGAAGTTTAGCACATATAACGCTCAAATGAACCTTACTATTAGCCAACTTCATCAGCAGCTAACACAACTCATGCTCAATGACTAGCATGAACCAGTCAACTAGTCATGAAATTTGAACTGTTATGCTGGTGCAAGACATAATAAGACCATATGCTTGATCGCAATACATAGTCAGGGTGCTGCATGGACGCGAACGACAATTACAGTGACAGAATGTTTTAAAACAAAGGCATTTCGGGCAGGGTTCCTGCTAGTCAATACAACCGGTTCATTCATTAGGCTATTTGAAGTAGCAATAGTTACCCGCCAGTTGATATTAAATTTGTCACGTACGAAAAACAGTTATTACAAAATATCTAGAGGGTTACTAGCTATGATTGTTCTCTCCAAACACATAGTTGTTTTACCCCTGTAGGAATCGGGATGATGAAGATTTCAACTTGATAGATGTTTATGTTTACACCGTGCAATTACATCGGCCTTGGTATTCGTTTCAAACTTCGGACGCTTGAACAACGATTTGGGTCCTGAGAAATGGTGACGTAGGCCTTATAGTTGTCCTGAAGGCTGCCGGATTGAATACAACCAAGAGGTCGGAGCACAGAGCCCTAGAACAAATTCGTATTATTCTAGGTCTGTGGGTCTGAGTTTCAAAGGTTCAATAATCTAGACACACATGACACAAATTCATTTAATGGAAAATATTTCAGGGACATAATGGGAAACGTGCGAGCGTGTGTGCTTGCAGCATCTCCTCTCCACCTTGTCAGGGCATCCCAGATTCTCCAGATTCCAAAACAAGGGGACCAAACAGTTGTACAATTTTATCCTCATTATCGTTGATTAACTGCGTATTTAAAACACAACACTAACAACCAGATGCATTTGAACATGCAAGCATAGAGGGAATCGAGAATAAACAGCAGACACTATCATCTTAGGGTGTAATTATTTACAAGAAAGACAAAAAAATGTTATGGTGGTTCATCAATATCAAAACCACCATTAGTTATAAAAATTGATGGAACCAAAAGTTCCTTTTTTGTTCATTCAAAACGTTTCTGCAAAATCCTTCAGATGTCAACCATGCGCAAAACTGCGCATGCGTTTCTTGTTTCGTCACCGGAAGTAAAGCACATGCCTGTCCAAGATGCTTTGGAGACCTTGAAAACATTACAGTAGTGCTCTCATTTGTACGCCAAAACATGTCTAGGAGGCTTATGTAAGTAGGCTTTTCAACCACTGCTTCAATGTGGTTTCATAGACGTGACAACCCGGTGCTGAAATCTTTAACGCAACAGATATACGACGTATATTATTCACTGCTTCGCTAACGACATGGTTGTGGGAGCTAGCTTCCCTGGAGTCAGTCATGTAACGATGCTGGGTGGGCTGCATTGAACTGATAACATTTATTCACTCTTGGGCCATAATGCATTAGGCCTATTCTTGCATCTATCTAATAAAAGATGGTTATGTAAGTGTTGGGCCGTGCCGATCCAATACGTGTCAATGGAGAATCATTAGATGTTTTTGCATTAGATGTCTATTCAGTCGATGGTCGTATTGGTCTGTCAATGGTTCTGCCTTCGTCCTTCCCCCTCACTTTAATGACCACTGGGCATTGAGTGCCCTTTTTTAAATTTATGGCGTGCAGTCTTGATTTGTTGCTCAAATGATGAAAATGACTTAAATATCCCAAATTACACTCTCTTCTTTTACTCTGACACTACAAGTGGCTTCGGGCACATAGTATTTAGACAGACAGAACCAATCAACATTGTTGCTGTGTATGTGTGTGTTGATACAGCCTTATGGTTTACACGTCAATGAGGTTTTAGTAGTAGCACACGTTAGGGTGGCGCAAACTCAGCTCATACCACTATGGTATGGATTATATGTTTTTTGTTTTGTTTTCAGTTTATAAGAAGGATATATTCATTCCAGTACATTAATTACCAAATACGAATCAATTTATGGAAATTAGCCACCTGATGTCTGAGCCAAAAAAAGTCATTGACCCTTACAAAATTACCTGACCCTTGGAGGTCGGTCATTCAGTCTGTCTGTCTGCGTGTCTGTCTGCCTGCCTGCATGCCTTCAATGTGTCTGAATCATACACACTTGGGCAAACATATACGTCACTGGCAGAGATGAATTAACTACTGGACTGGAGCAATGAAGTACAAGTACAAGCACTACATCAAAAAAGTGACTTGAGTAAACACAGAGATAGTTTATTGGCCAGGAGGCAGATGAGATTGTCCTCTTTAATTTCTTTGCTCCTTTTGTGCTTCTTGCAGTCACCCCTTGTACCAGCTGGGGAACCCTCAGCTCCGGGTCTTCCGCCCCGGCTGGTTCCTCACCCTGGTTCGGCCCGGCACCGAGCAGCCAAAGGACACCGCACAGTTCCGTGTGCCCATGGAGTGAGTATTACTGTTAGTGTTGCCAGGTGTACGATAATTATCGTATTTGTACCATATACTTTGTACTATTGATGTATGATCACATGATGTATGATCATTTCTTATTTTTCAAGTTTTCATTCAGTTGCTGGTTCTTTTCCACCCAAAAGCCCCCAAAAAGATAATTTTGAGGTTTTGGTACGATAGTTCATCATTGTCTATCTGGCAACACTGAATGATGTGCACTACAGTTAAGATAATAACTAATCTTTTGTTGACACTACTGCACTACTGTAAGACCTGTTATTCTGCCAGTATCCACTTTTCCAGCAGTCTGAGAAAGCGTGAAACCAAAGCACTGTAACATTTTTGTAACCAAAGTCGATGCACACCACATTAATTTGTAATGGAGGTCAATGCAAAATAAAAGACATTGTTGTCTTAGTTTGACTCTGTGCCAAATGGCAAGTTTTTGTGATGTAAAAAAATGACAGACAAATAATTTCTCAACTTTTTCCACTGCATATACTATAACCAGAATAATGCAATTGAGAAACAAACTCGAAGCTGTAAAGGACAAGTGCACTATTTTGAACATTGAGTCCCTTTTCTGAGTTGTCTGCAATGCTCTAGAGTCCCCCTCAGTTTATTTCCTGTTTGCTGCTTTCTCTGTTATTTGGCTAAATTGGCTTTTGTCTTGCGAAACATGGCTTCTGTCGTGTTTTATAATTTTGCAAATATTTTTTTTACTTTCATTCAGAAATGGCAAATAAAAAATGACAAGCCATATTTCACCTTCAAACTTGGCCAGTGGACACCCCCAACCATTTAGTGAGATGCATATTTTCGAAAACAAATGTTTATGATGGTTTTTAATAACATATTTGGACATTAGGGCTGGGTATCGCAGTCATGTTCCTGTATCGATTCGATTTCGATTCTTAGGGATTTGAATCGATTAATCACGACTCAAATTGATTCGATTCGATTCGATTCATTCCGAATCGATTCAATCCGTTGCCTTCTTGGTGCAAGGATTTCCCCCAAAAGATGCTGTTGCCTATTTTTATATAAAAATGTCAAAGGGCTATGGCTTGACAGTGTTAACAGATTGCTAATCTGTAATAAGTAGGCCTAGGCCTAATTGACTAATACCTACCGGGTATTTTCCATAGACCTAAATAAATATAAAAAAAAAGAAAAAGAAAAAGAAAAAAAAAATCGATTCTGTGAATTTTAAATGGTATTTATCGATTAAATCGATTATTTTACCCAGCCCTATTGGACATGCCCATAGGCGGTAGCCAATTGATGCAAAATCCAAATTACTGGTAGCCACATAATGGAGACAGCAGCAGTATCATACTACAGCAGTTGCTTCTCCCAGTTGTCACTTCTAATTTGTCACAGGACAGGGAGACCTTTAAAAGTTCCCCCTTACAGCTCACTTTTACCATTTGATATTGTATTACTTGCTTATAGGGATGCACGATACCACTTTTTTTGAAAACCGATACGAGTATGAGTACATTAATATCTGTACTTGCAGATACCGAGTACCAATGGTACTGATACTTTTACCCCCAAGCCCAACATACAATGAAAACAAATGCATATCCTTGTTTTTTCCACCCGTGATATTTGTTTTATTGCCCATTTCCATGTAGATTTGAATGCTAGTAAATGTAGGCGGTGGCGCCGTTTTCTCATGCTGCTTTCAAGTCAATGGAATGGAATGAGATGTGACATTGTTTCGTGTAAGCAGTATGGGTGGCGGGTATAGAGAACGAGTACGATATTGATTTGTAAATTGTTATTGTATTATTTGCCTCGTGTATATATTCATTGTATTACTTGATTTTCTTAGTATTGCTTGTCGTGTACATAGCCCTTCCTGTGTACTTGAAACCGTCTGGCACCTGAATATAAACACTTGCACCATTGGTAGAACTACCCTCTTCTTGCACCATTGTTAGAAATTTGAACAAGAAGAGGAACTTTTTTTAGATTTTTAGTTGTTTATTTCCAGAATTCCTGCTACCCATTCACTAATGTTACCTTTTTCATGAATACTTACCACCACCATCAAATTCTAAGTATTCATTATGACCGGGAAAATTGCACTTTTCATACATTAAAAGGGGGATCTTCTCCATGGTCCGCCATTTCAAATTTTTCAGAAATAGAAATTTTTAGCTGCAAAAATGACTGTAGTTGGGTCATACTAGAAAATATTAGTTCATTACTCACTGCATAAAATGGTTAACAAGTGGACATACAGGCTGATGGGAATGCATTGAAAGTGTAGTGCTCAAATTGACCACAAGGGGTCAAGCAAACCTCAAAATTTGCAATGAGGACGGTAATGCAGTGTAAGATGCTTGTTTTTGAAACATGTTGGATTATAAGGGGGTGGGGGCGGAGTAGTTTTCTCTGCTCCTGCCTCTCTTTGGCTGTGTGTGATCCAGCCAGAGATCCCTCGCTCCACTCCTCTACTACTCCACTATGTAGAGATCCCTCGCTCCACTCCTCCACTCCTCCACTATGCAGAGATCCCTCGCTCCACTCCTCTATTCCTCCACTATGCAGAGATCCCTCGCTCCACTCCTCTATTCCTCCACCATGCAGAGATCCCTCACTCCACTCCTCTACTACTCCACTATGCAGAGATCCCTCGCTCCACTCCTCTATTCCTCCACCATGCAGAGATCCCTCACTCCACTCCTCTACTACTCCACTATGCAGAGATCCCTCGCTCCACTCCTCTATTCCTCAACTATGCCTGTAATAAGTCTCTCGCTCCCCCGCTGCTATGGTACCCTCTGAGTTTGTGTCACTCTGCCACCACTGTTGCTGTCCAGCCTGCCAGCTCCACAATGCTCCTATCTGTCCATCTTAGAACTCAGCCAGCGGACACCTGATATGACCTCCGCAGTGCCCTGCCCACGCAGCCCCCAAGTCAGCGTCGGGTGCGTCTAGCCTGTGGTGCGCAGCGCTGTGTAGTGTTGTGGACGCCGGGTTGGCTGGCTGGGTTGCAGAGTTTTGTGTTGTGTAGAGACCTGCTGCAGCGGCAGGGTTGCTGTATACGGCAGTGGTTCTTAACCTTTTTTTCTTAAAGCACCCCCTTACCTGTGCCCAAGACAGGCCGTGCACCCCCAAAACAAACTTCTATACGTGTATACGCACACAAAAAATATTTAAGTGATTAATTACAATAATTCTTGTTTCAGACATTAATCAATACCTGAATGAATTTACATGGGGACTATATGTTTTAATTTGGTTTAGATCTGGCCTAATTATTATGTTCACTAGAAAAAAAAATGTCACAACCTCAACACAAACAAAATTCTGCGCACCCCCTGAAATCTCTGGCGCACCCCAGGTTAAGAACCACTGGTATACGGGGTGACCGGGGTTTGTTGTGTTGTGTAGTTGGGGCCAACTGGCCGGGTTGTGCAGTGTTGTGTAGGCCGAGGCTGGCCGGGTTGCAGAGTGGTGTATTGTGCAGAGGCTGGCTGCAGTGGCTGGCTGTTGTGTAGGGGCTGGTCGGGTTGCGTTGTGTTGTGTTGTGTAGAATTTGGCTTGGCTGAGTTGCGGTGTGTTGTGTTGTGTAGTAGAAGCCGGTTTGGCTGAGTTGTGTAGTGTCGTGTTGTGTAGAAGCCGGTTTGGGTTGCGTAGTGTAGGGCGAAGTGGCCGGGCCGAGGAGTGCTGTGTTGTAAAAAGAGAGAAGTCAACCCGGCGCTCAGGTGTGTGGAAAAAAATGTCCAAAATGGTGCTCTTGGGGTTGGGAAATCCAGAATTAGGAAAGCAGAAGGTCCCAGGCACTCAGAGGTGAATCAGTCCGAAGAAGGAGGTATATTAAAAAGCCTTTATTATCTGTGGCTACTCATAATTGAAATTAAAATGCCAACATGTTTCGACCATCTAGGGGTCAAAGACGTCTTTGTCATTCAGTGTTACAGACATCTTCCGCCGTCTGTAACTGCAAAAAAAGATGATTTTTAAATTGTTTCAAGTGAATGGATGACAGCCGAGGCTTCCATGAACTCCCTGTAACAATAAATAAATAAATAAAAAGAGTCTTGTTTTTTACAGTTACAGTCAGCAGAAGGCATTCGTTACACTGAATGACAATGCTATTTTGCACGTCTTTAACCCCTAGGTCTTCATCAGGGCAAAGCGAGTGCTGTGTTGTGTAGGGGCCACTAGGCACAGTGGCCGGGTTGCGATCTCAGCCACTCCCCCGCTGTGCTGGGGCAGCAGGAGTTAGAGAGCAGCGAGGGCTGCTGGCTGTCTGTTGAATGGGGTCGCAATTACAGCGCCGGGCCTGGGTGGCGTAGCGTAATGTGAAAGAGAGAGTGTTAGTGCTCTCTCTCTCTCTCTCCCTCTCTCTCTCTCTCTCTCTCTCT